>NW_007727947.1:163650-165392 GCF_000696425.1 Galeopterus variegatus | reverse complement strand
CCTCAGGGTCTCTTCGGTGGCTGTGGCGGGTTTGTGCTGCAGGAAGCGAGCTGGGCTTGGCAGGAGCTGTTGGGAAGGGGGAGCGGTCCCCGCAATTCTGCTTTGCTCTGCTGGACAGAGCCGCACCTCACCTCCCAGGGGCTGGGGCCCTTTGGAATGTCTCTCTTGAGCTGCCTCAGGCTGGTCTGGCTGACAGCAGCTGCCCAAGCGATGACCCGCTGGAGGAAACCCGGGGTGGCCCTTGTGCATTCTCAACAGCAGGCAAAGGATGGTCAGTGACAATTGGAGTTTCTGATGGACTTGACCCAGACCTCGCCTATGACCAGAGGGAGTGGAGGAAGGGCCACACGAGCTGGGCAGAGAAGGTGGACACTGACCTTGGCTCTGGGGCTGGTGGCAGGCTGAGGGAGGTGACTCTCAGGGTGGCTGGTGGGGAGAGCCTGGGCACCGGCTATGGCTGGAAGTGCTTACAGTCCACAGTTTCTGGTTGCGCTGACAGAGCAAGGAAGGTGCCCTTGTGCACCCTCAGGACTGGCGGGTGCCATCCGCCATCTCCCCGGAGCTCCTCGACTGCTCCTGTGTCTCTCCTTTGGTGGGTACCAGCCAGGGCCATTTCTCCTCCAACTTGGTCTCTTTCTCTGGGACTCTTGCCCCTCATTAAGGAGTCTTGGAGGACAGCCTGGCCTTCTCCAAGGCCATCCTGTCTTTCATGGTTCATTAAATCAGCCACACAGGGAGTGAGCTGCAATGCTGGACTTGTGGTTATTTTTCATGTAATAAATAGAGATTCCTTTGTGTGACTCTCTGGGGCCCCAGGCCGGCCCTCCTGTTCCTCGGTGGCTCCCACTGTCCCCATGGCAACTACAGATGGTCAAAGGCCGTGGCGGCGGTGGGCGGCGCGCTCGGCCTTGATGTGGAACTGTAATAATATGGGGAACCTGGACATGTTAAAAAAACATAACAACAACACTGCTGGTCAGAAGGGGAAGTTGCACCATAGCCTTCCCCGCATCTGCTGACCTTTAAGACAGCACACGTTAATCATTCATCCCTCTGGCCTATCTGATCATCAAAGATTAACTCCTCTCCAGCCCTATTTCCTCCTTCTTGGGCCTCACCTTCGAGTTTCTGGCCAGAATGAGAAGGGTGGCTTCTTGCCACTCCCCCCACAACTGCTTTGACCTTCAACAGCCTCCTTGCCGGGAGAGGGCAATGGAGAGAGCTGCATGTGGAACCCCGAGATCCAAGCACACTGGGGGGTCATCGGGGTCCTCCCTAGCCTTGTCCAAACAGCACCGGGTCAGAGAATCTCCCTCTTAAGATCCGGGAGATTAGACTCCCCACTGGCCAACGGGGGTCCAGGCTGGAGGGCCTCCATGGAGAGATTAGGTCTCAGATTAGGTCTCAGATCTGCAGGGTCAGCAGCCCCAGAAGCTCATGGGAAGGTGCCCTGACTCCTGCGTGCCTCGCTGTTCTTGTCCGTTTTGGCTAAACTGAACAGATGATGGCTTGGAGTTGAACTCATCTGATAAATACAGCCCAGGTCAGCCACCCTCCCAGTCATTTCTGGAACATCAGGAGGCAATGGGAGGAGGGGGGTCTGCGGGTTGCACGATGACGCTTCCACCACTGCTCCTCTGTGGCTTAGGTTTGCTCTGATATCCCCAATATATCAGAGGGGAGGCTGGGGGAGGCGCTAGTGGGATCCCCCAAGTCCCCCATTGGTGGGGCTTGCTTTCCTG
>NW_007727947.1:153672-162551 GCF_000696425.1 Galeopterus variegatus | reverse complement strand
AATACAGCCCAGGTCAGCCACCCTCCCAGTCATTTCTGGAACATCAGGAGGCAATGGGAGGAGGGGGGTCTGCGGGTTGCACGATGACGCTTCCACCACTGCTCCTCTGTGGCTTAGGTTTGCTCTGATATCCCCAAGGCTGGGGGAGGCGCTAGTGGGATCCCCCAAGTCCCCCATTGGTGGGGCTTGCTTTCCTGAACAGCTTCTCCACCCCAGAGCAAGAGGCGGTAAAGATCGGCCTCACAGCCCACTGAAGCTCACTCTCTGGACCGCAACGCTGGATGCATCCACTTCCCAAAGCCAAAGATGGGACACGGTTGGAACAAAGGATTTCTGTATAAGGCTTTTGGTGTTGAATCGTGAGCATTGTGAGCCATGAGATGGTTAATGGGGACAACAGGGTGGCATCTTGAAATCAGCTCTCAGGAAGGAGAGCAGCCAGCCCTCTGGCAGGGCACCCCTGGGTCAGGGTTTGCTGCTCTCTTAGGCTTTGCTTGAGTCCACTCTTGCCCTCTTCTGGAGGCCTGAACCCTGAATCTTACACAAAACAGATTTAATAAACATGGCCTTGGGGAGCAGGAGAGAGAGCTGGGCCAGGAAGTCTCTGGCCTTCTGCCTGCTCCACCAGACAACCAGATACACGGCCCTGCTACCTTCCTCACCCTCTGTCTAACCTGGGCCTCCCTGCTTTCAGACAACTTTTGGCCCAGCCTTCTCCCCCCTCCCCCCACACCACCCCACTCTGCCCGGCAGAGGGCCTGGGTGGCCCCAGGGACTTACTCAGCAAGCTGGAGTTGGGGAAGCGCCAGGCCTCGCTGTAGGAGGAATAGGGGGTGTGGCCGTAGGCACTGCCAGAGCACTCGCTTCCTGCGGGAGGCACAGGGGGAGGGCCTGTGAGTAGGCAGCACTGGCACTGGCACCGGCACTGGCACTGGCACCAGCACCGGCACCAGTGTGGGGCTGAGAGGGGGAAAAGGGTTTGCAGAGCTGGCAGTGGGAGATCCTGGGGAAGAAGGGGCAGGTGGAGCCAGCACAGGGACAGCAGAGCTCAGAAGGCCCTTCTGGCATCCCTCTCTGGCTCATTTTGGGCAGTGCCTTTTTCTCCAGGTACTGGAGGCACTGCCCTGACCCCACGCAGTTCTCAAAGGAACCCCAGGAGGTAGATCTTATTATCTTTTTTTTCTAGCTGAAGAAACTGAGGCTCTGGGATCTGCAGAGGCTCACACAACCAGAGGGTTTGCTGGAACCTGGAAGCTGTGACTCTAAGGCCTGGGTTCTAGCTGCTGTTTCTGCCGCTGCTCAGACCTTCACAGAAGGGCCTTCCTGGGAAGGACCCACGGCAGGGGCTGGGAGTTATCGGTCAAAGAGGGAATCGGTATATGTGAACTTTTTGGCCTCCCTAGGTATGAGTTTGTTGAGGGTGTGTGTGTGCGGAGCAGGAGGTGCTGAAGATTAAGGGTAGAAGGGGAGGGAGGACGCTGGAGGGCACCGGCCTCTTGGGGAAACTGTGTCCTGGGACTTCTCTGAGGAGTTTGTTGTCCCATCCTGAGTCCACTACTTTAAGCAAACTCAGTAAATGAATTTACATAGGTAAATCAGATCATCTCCTTGTAGAAATGGAGTCTAGGTTTTCCCAAAGGAGGTATTCACCAAAGAAATTACCTAAGAATTCCTTTACATAACAACGACAAAGTCAAGCTGACCCCCACAACTACCACGGGTGCCTGGTATGGACTTAGAGTTTGCAAAGCACTTTCCCACACATCATGCCCCTGTATTCTCACACCATCCTGTGAAGGACCCATCCACACTGCCAATTTATAGAAGAGAAATTGGAGTGGAGCAAGATTAAGCAGTTTGCCTCAAATCACACTGCTGGCAAATGGTGGGGCATTTGACCCTAGGGCTCTTGAATCTAAATTCCAGATAATCTCTTCACACACTTATGAGACGATTTTATTTACAAAGCCAGGTTCCTGCCAACCCCAATGAATGTTCTTTTAGAAACTCATCTGTGATTGTGAGCTAAGTGCCTTCTGTGGCTCCTAGTCTCTTTCCCAGACTCTCTGAAGGGGAAGATTGAAGCCCCCTGGCTCTGGAGCTGACCTGCCTGGAGTCAAATTCCTATTCCCCACTTCTTGGCTGTGTAACTTTGGACAAGTCACTTAACCTTTATCAACCTTGGTTTCCTCATCTGTAAAATGGGGCGCATTATTGTCCCTCTCTCATGGGGTTTAGTGAGGATTACATGAGATAATACATGTTAAACATTTAGCACCATGCTTGGAATATAAGAGGCACTCAATAAATGTCAGCTTTTATTATTTTCCCATCAAACAGGTGCTAAAATAAAGCTCAGTGGAAGCTCGAATCAGTCATCCAACCAATCTTAAAGCCTGGGTTGGGGTGAGGGGGGCTGCTTCCTTGCCAAGAAGTAGGCATTTGCACAGGAGGAGTGGAAGTGAGGAGGAGCCTGAAGCAAAGGAAGCCTGCTGGATCCTCTCCTTGTCTAGGGATTCAGCGACAGGAGAGACGTTCACAGTAATGAGCACAGTAAGTTCTACACAGATCAGGCAAAAAATACGTGTAAAAGAAGGAAGGGAGGAAAGAAGAAAACAGGCAAGGGGGAAAAAAAAAGAAAAATTAAATATAGTAGTGATCTAATCTAACCATCCACTTAATGAATGAAGAAACGACTACCTAGAGAGGGAAAGACATTTGTACAAGGCCACCCATCAATCAGAGCCTGAACTAGAACTTGGGCCCCTGGCTCCTAAACCAGGGCTCTCTCTTGTATCCCACAATGCAAACTGCCCCATTTACTGCTGGGGTACCCCAGATCTCCCTGATTTCAGCATTCCCTTGGAAGAAGCCAATTTTTCATTGGCAAGGCCCCAGTGCCTTAATCCCACCCTGCCTAATGCCAAGCACTGCAAGCTCTAAAGGACAAGGGAGGTGGAAAACACAGTGAGTTTGCCCTCTCATCTTGCCCCTCATTCATGCATTTACTCANCCCAGGTACTGGAGGCACTGCCCTGACCCTACGCAGTTCTCAAAGGAACCCCAGGAGGTAGATCTTATTATCTTTTTTTTCTAGCTGAAGAAACTGAGGCTCTGGGATCTGCAGAGGCTCACACAACCAGAGGGTTTGCTGGAACCTGGAAGCTGTGACTCTAAGGCCTGGGTTCTAGCTGCTGTTTCTGCCGCTGCTCAGACCTTCACAGAAGGGCCTTCCTGGGAAGGACCCACGGCAGGGGCTGGGAGTTATCGGTCAAAGAGGGAATCGGTATATGTGAACTTTTTGGCCTCCCTAGGTATGAGTTTGTTGAGGGTGTGTGTGTGCGGAGCAGGAGGTGCTGAAGATTAAGGGTAGAAGGGGAGGGAGGACGCTGGAGGGCACCGGCCTCTTGGGGAAACTGTGTCCTGGGACTTCTCTGAGGAGTTTGTTGTCCCATCCTGAGTCCACTACTTTAAGCAAACTCAGTAAATGAATTTACATAGGTAAATCAGATCATCTCCTTGTAGAAATGGAGTCTAGGTTTTCCCAAAGGAGGTATTCACCAAAGAAATTACCTAAGAATTCCTTTACATAACAACGACAAAGTCAAGCTGACCCCCACAACTACCACGGGTGCCTGGTATGGACTTAGAGTTTGCAAAGCACTTTCCCACACATCATGCCCCTGTATTCTCACACCATCCTGTGAAGGACCCATCCACACTGCCAATTTATAGAAGAGAAATTGGAGTGGAGCAAGATTAAGCAGTTTGCCTCAAATCACACTGCTGGCAAATGGTGGGGCATTTGACCCTAGGGCTCTTGAATCTAAATTCCAGATAATCTCTTCACACACTTATGAGACGATTTTATTTACAAAGCCAGGTTCCTGCCAACCCCAATGAATGTTCTTTTAGAAACTCATCTGTGATTGTGAGCTAAGTGCCTTCTGTGGCTCCTAGTCTCTTTCCCAGACTCTCTGAAGGGGAAGATTGAAGCCCCCTGGCTCTGGAGCTGACCTGCCTGGAGTCAAATTCCTATTCCCCACTTCTTGGCTGTGTAACTTTGGACAAGTCACTTAACCTTTATCAACCTTGGTTTCCTCATCTGTAAAATGGGGCGCATTATTGTCCCTCTCTCATGGGGTTTAGTGAGGATTACATGAGATAATACATGTTAAACATTTAGCACCATGCTTGGAATATAAGAGGCACTCAATAAATGTCAGCTTTTATTATTTTCCCATCAAACAGGTGCTAAAATAAAGCTCAGTGGAAGCTCGAATCAGTCATCCAACCAATCTTAAGGCCTGGGTTGGGGTGAAGGGGGCTGCTTCCTTGCCAAGAAGTAGGCATTTGCACAGGAGGAGTGGAAGTGAGGAGGAGCCTGAAGCAAAGGAAGCCTGCTGGATCCTCTCCTTGTCTAGGGATTCAGCGACAGGAGAGACGTTCACAGTAATGAGCACAGTAAGTTCTACACAGATCAGGCAAAAAATACGTGTAAAAGAAGGAAGGGAGGAAAGAAGAAAACAGGCAAGGGGGAAAAAAAAAGAAAAATTAAATATAGTAGTGATCTAATCTAACCATCCACTTAATGAATGAAGAAACGACTACCTAGAGAGGGAAAGACATTTGTACAAGGCCACCCATCAATCAGAGCCTGAACTAGAACTTGGGCCCCTGGCTCCTAAACCAGGGCTCTCTCTTGTATCCCACAATGCAAACTGCCCCATTTACTGCTGGGGTACCCCAGATCTCCCTGATTTCAGCATTCCCTTGGAAGAAGCCAATTTTTCATTGGCAAGGCCCCAGTGCCTTAATCCCACCCTGCCTAATGCCAAGCACTGCAAGCTCTAAAGGACAAGGGAGGGAGGTGGAAAACACAGTGAGTTTGCCCTCTCATCTTGCCCCTCATCCATGCATTTACTCGCCAGTGCCTTAATCCCACCCTGCCTAATGCCAAGCACTGCAAGCTCTAAAGGACAAGGGAGGTGGAAAACACAGTGAGTTTGCCCTCTCATCTTGCCCCTCATTCATGCATTTACTCACTCACTGCTTACTCGCTTTACTGAGCACCTATCTGCCTCAGTCACATGGAAGCTGGGAAGGGGACAGGCCTTGGGAGATGGCACACGCTGGGTGTGGATCTTCCCACATCTGTCTACATCTGGCAGATCTTTCCACCTGCCTGTAGCCACAAAGGATGAAATGTCCCTGTGCCTACGAAAGGCAAACACGTCCTCTTTGCTCTGTCTCCCACCCACTCACCTCTCCAAGGACTTGACTCCTATAGTTATCTCCTCTTTTCTGTTTCATCAGTCTTTCCCCTTTTAACTTATCACTCCCTTCGGCCTGCAAACATGCTCCATTATCTTCTATCTTTTAAAAATCCTCTTCCTACCCACATGTCTCTCTGGCTACCAGCTTCTTTCTCTGCCCCATTGCTGATTCCCCCAACCGTCCCCTTCCCCCACCTCTACTTAATTATTCCCATGGTCATTTCCATGTCCACAATTCCCTGATCTTCTTAGCTCACCATCCCTCTACTCCTTTGTGTTTTGTGATGCTCAATCTACTGCTTTGCTTCCTAACTCACCTGTCTTTCCTACTCCCTGTCCTTGCTGGTTCCTTCTCTGTTAGAGCTCTGTGTTTTGTAGAAGAATCGCAGGCTTGGTTTGTGAGCCTTCTGTGAATTTCTATCCACATTCTCTTTCATGATCTTGCCTAATCCCTTGGCATTAAATAAACAGCTTTGTACACCAACTGAAATTTATTCTCTAAACAGGATTCCTTCCTGACATCAGACAAGTATCATGTGCCTACTGACTTATTAAACTGGGTATTTACTAGGCATCTCAATCCTAAGAGTCCAACAATTCTTGATTCCCACCTGCCAACCACTTCACCACTTTCTCCCCGACTCTTCCACACACATACTTGCCACCACCATCCATGCGGTTTCCCAAGTCCAAAACCTACAAGTGATCTTTATTTTCTCTATTTTCTCATCCCTACAGCCAATTTGCCAGCAAGTTTTGTTGGCTCGACCACCCAAATATATCCTGTGTTTCTTTTCTCTTCCTTCATTGCTACTTCTCTAGCCCAAGCCACTGTCACCTCTTGCAAGAACTACTGCAACTGTCCTGCAGCTCGTCCCTGTGCTTTCTCTCTTGACTTTCTACAATCCATTTTCCCCAAAGCCTGAGTAGTCTGCTAAAACTTGACCCGGCCACCACCAACATCTCCTCATCTTATAGTGCTTCACCAATCCCTCACTATTCTTTGATACAGGCCACCTTCTTTCTGTGTGCTGTCATGCTAAACTCGTTCATGCCTCAGGGCCTTTGCACTTGCTGTTCTTTGGGGACAGGAATTGTCTTCCTCAGTTTATCACTTGGCTGACCATTTTGAACTCCTTCTCAGAGAGGCCTCCCCTGATCAGCCAATCTAAAGTAGTTATCTCATCTCCCTGTGGCTCTTTATTACATCATCAACATTTTATTGTCTTCACAGCACTTAGAGCCATCTAAAATTATCAAGTTTGTTCATTCACTGGCTCATGTACTGTCCATTTCTCTCTACTCTCCATTAGGTTGTAAGCTCCATGAATAGAGGGACCTGTCTTTTTCTCTGCTGTATCCCCAGCATCCCATGCGGTAGATCTGCAACCAATATTTGTTAAGTGAAAAAGTGGTGAATGGATGGAAGGATGAAGGATGGATGGAAGTGTAAATGATGGAAGAACTGATGATGAAAAGATGGATTGATGGAAGAATGGATGGGTGGATGAATAGAAGGATGAATAAATGAAAGGATGGATGCATGGATGGATGGAAAGATGGATGGAAGAATGGATAGATGGAAAGAGATGGATGGAAGGATGAATGGAAAGATGATGGATGGAAGGATGGGTGGGAAGATGCATGGATGTATGGAAAAATGTATGTAAAGATGAATATTGATGGCTGAATGGATCCATTCATCTGGAGCTGTTGGTTCCCCCGCAGAGCTGGTGTGAGGGTCCGTACCTGTGTTAGCAGGACCAGAACAACAACAACGAAAGAATGAGAAGGCAAAAAAAGGTGAATGGACAAGACGACTCTGTGTCCTGGCCCATCTCCTACTGCTTGTGTCTTTGTTTCTGCCACGGTGGAAGGCAGTGTGGTGTAATGGAAAGAGCCCTAGATTTGAAATCAACTGTGTTTCAACAACTCAGCCACTTAGCATGGTTATGACCCTGAGAACACCACTCTGTTTTTCTAAGCCTTGGCTTCCTTATCAATAAAACTGGGATAATATTAGCCTCCCAGTCCTATGGTGAGGATTAAATGAGAAATAAAGTTATACGTATGTATGGACAGGCATGCACAGGTGCATAATAAATGCTCACTTACTTCCTGCCACAATGGATTGAAGAATGTCACTGGCATTGCTTGCTTTAAGCATTTATTAGGTACAGAATCTGCATGCAGTAGATGCTCAATGAAACTTTTTTGACTTTAATTGAAAGAATGCCTTCAGTCAACTGAGAGATTGTAGGCAGTAGTAAGAGACAGACACATAATTTTTCTACAAAAAGTTCCTTAAGAATTCTTTTGCACAATGGCATTCCTAGGAACCAGGTGATGCATTTAAATAGTGTTGCATTTTCTGGAAACTGATTTGCATGCAACTTACTGGGAGCCCATCCATGCTGTAAGGCAAGGCCCCTCCCTTTTGCAATCCACTTGCAGTCAACCTCATAGTTGTGCTTTTTTTTTTTTTTTTTTTTTTTTTTTTTTTTTTTTTTTTTGTCACAGCACCTACTTGATGAGGCCTTTCTGGAAACAAGCTGGCGGCCTTTGATGAGAGGCCCAAGTCTTCCAGCAACACCACAGGTTAGACTCTGGGTCCCAGGAACCCCTTGCCCTGAATCTGCCCTTAGGGATGATTCATAATTAAGAGAAAAGCCTTGTGCTTTATGTTTCTCCCTCCTCCCCAAAGGAGGCAGCAGGAGAAGGTGGAGGGGGTGGAAGGGGGATGGGGGGAGCCGACTGGAGCCTGGGATTTTGATTGAGAGGCCCCATTATCCACACTCTTAAAAAAATAACCGAATCTTTTCCTTTTTTATCTTGACCAATCTCATTTCACGCTCCAGAAGAGGAAGGGAGGGAGGGAGGGAGTCTGGGGCCAGGAGGGAGAGAGGAGTCAGTATTCTGTATTTTCAACGCTGCATTAAGCACATCGCCACGGTAACCAGGCAGCAACAAGTGCCAGCTCAGCAGGTTCCCAGGGAGCACAGAGCCTCCTTCCCTCCCTCTCTTTCTTCCTCTCCTCCCTCTGTACAGGAGAGCCCAGCCCACCTGCTTCTGCACAGGGTGCCCAGAGTGGGTGGCTGGCAAAGATTAACCCCTGCCAGGAAGGGTGAATGCAAGCCTGGGTGAATGCACTAAGTCTCTGAGGTCAGAGCGGGAGAGGCTGGTCCAGGGCTGGCATGGTGGTCACGGATGTCCTGAGTTCAAAGCCCCTTCCAGAAGCTGCAGGTTCCCAGGTCTCTCTGGGCAGACTCGATTCTACCCTGTCCATCCTGGGTCTTTCCTATATGGCTCCTAACAGAATGAGACTTGCCCAAAGAAATTCCCCTTGTCCTCCTCATTAGTCCAGACCTTGACAGCCTGGGTCACCATTGGATGACAACTGGCAGACAAAGAAACCCAAATGACTGGCAGGGAGAGTTCCAGGACAGTCCAAATGAGGACAGAGAAATACTCCCAGCTCATCTCATCTGCTACGTGCTCTTATAGCGCCCAGAACCTGGGTCCTACCATTCAGGGTTGAGTGAGTGTGGTGTGTGGTGGGAAGGAGAGTACATTTCAGTCATATCATCATCATCATCATCATCA
>NW_007727947.1:137434-152672 GCF_000696425.1 Galeopterus variegatus | reverse complement strand
GGGGGGGGGGGAGAAAGTGTGGGGGTTTGGGGAGCAGGAAGTTTGCCCTGGACTGTTCCAACTACACATCATACCACAGCTCAAGTCTGGGCTATGATATATCGATCAACTTCCAGCTGCCATCTGTCCTGCCTGCCCCTCTCAGCTGGTCCTGCCAAGCCTCTCCACAGCTCGTGCAGTAACAGAAGAGCTGCTCCCTGTCACCTCGTGCATCATGCATACCCTCATTCCCCACCTGCTTCATTGTGGCCCCTGACTCTGGCCTGCCACTTGCAGGAGACACACGGGCTTGCCCTGTGAGCAGCTGGTCCACCCCACAATGGATGCGGGCCTCTTCTACTTGCCCTCTTCTGCCGTTCCCCATCCCATCCTCTCTGGCTGACATAATGCCACTCAGCTCACAGATTTTTCTCCTTTCATCACTTTGGTCAAAACAAATGACCCATCTCTGCTGACTTCACCCTCTTTTGAAGTTTCAAACTCCGAGTCAACATTTTCTTCCTTGCTTCAGACCCTTAAACACTGTCTGTCCGCCCACACACTGGGAGTCCATCTCTTCCAAGGGGACCTGCCACATTAGATGCAGGGATGCACAGAGAAAAAAAAAAAAAACCAAAAAACCCTCAGGTGCCAGACAGACAGGAAATGTACAGTTGGTTATAAGAAAGGGTCCATGGACTTGAATTGAATGACCCTGTGGGCCCTCTGGGCTGGAAGAGGTCTTACTCCTCTGGTGCAGTGGTTTTCAAGTTCAAGGCTTTCTGGGGTAAAGGCGCCTAATTCAAACAGAGCAACTCTTCACTGGTCTGGTTAGTATACTTGACTTCTGTAAAGGGTTTCAACAAGGTTGAAAACCACTGGTCCAGATGGACTATTGGACTCTGGGTTGTCTCTGTAACAGGTGCCCCCGCCTCACCTCCCACTGTTCTCTGCTTTAGCATCTCAAGGTTTTCAGTTGGGCTGGGGTTGGGGGTGTGGGGGGAGGGGGAGTGGAAGACATTCACTCTGTGACTAAACACCGGTACTCCTTGGAGAGAGCTGTAACATTAGGGAGATCCTGCCAATGCTGAACTGAAAGCTAGCTGGCCTCTTCCATTGGGCCTGGGACCCCCTTGGATCCACATCTAAAATAGCGTCATCCCTATGAAAGCCTTTGAGATATCTGAAGACTGTCACGAATCCCTTCCCCTCAGCCTTCACTGCATCTCAGGCTTTCTCCTGCCCAAGCCAAACACTTGACCGTCTCAGCCATTTTCAGGCCCCAGCTGGATGGGCAGATGTCTTTCTGCCAGGAGACCCAGCCGTACCCAAGGCCTGACCCGCGGGTCACCATGCTCCCATCCAGAGACCCTGGCTAGGCCCTTCTCCTCCCTGGGCCTGCTTCTTCCTCAGTACGAGGACAGATTTGTTCTGGATGCCTCCTAAGGTGCTTCTACCTTTAAATGTTTTGAGGCAGATGAGGTTCCTGGTGGGAGGTCCTCTGGGCCCCCATCTCTCAAGTTGTTGAGTCACTAGGAGTTTATGATGTTTAAAAGATGCTTGAGTGTCCTCCATGGGTTAAACTGGGTATGAAGATAGCTACATCATGGAGACACAACTGGGATTAACCCTCTGTCCTTTTCAGGAATTTGATCCGGAAATTGGCTCCAAAGACCAATGCCTTCATCCTTCCAAAATTTTCTGATTCTTTTTCCTTCTTTTTAATTTTTTAAAACCAAGATCAAGTGTTTACCCTTTTACAGTGCCTGGCTCCTGGCCTTAGGGTCCCTGCTTTTGCATGGGGTCTTGGGGTGCTGTGCCAACTTTCTGGCAGCCCCAGAGTGCTTGTCCTTTCTGAGGCCTGATTTCCTGGCATGGAGAACCATGCCTGGCACCTCCAAAAGCTGTGGAGGGAATGAGGTCATAGGATGGTCGTGGACTAGATGGGGGCCCGGAAAGGGGCTGCACCCAAATTAGGGACTGGCAGCTGGCCCTGAGGACCCCACCTCCCGCCCCCCGCAATGCCTGCAAGGAAGGCCCCCGGGACCTCCCTGTCGTACCTGAGAGGAGGGCCTGGCCCGTGAACTGCCCGTACACGGAGGCAGCATGGGGAAAGGCATTGAAGGGCGGGACCGAGGCACCGGCTGGGACCCCGGCGCCGACTTGCTGCAGATCCAAAAAGGCGGAGCTAGATAAAGAGGAAGGGGTGGAGCTAGAACTGGACACCTCGGGGGTTTCCTGCTTTATGGCGAAGGGTGAATGAGGATCTGCCGGAGGGAGGGAGACAACAAGGAGAGAGGGGTGTGAGATGACGGGGCGGGAACATGCACGTAAACCAAGCCGTGAGAGGCGGGGACGGGGCGCGGGCGTCGGGGGCGGGAGCGAGGGGCCACACGGTGTCCCTCGGGTGGGGGAGGGGAGGAGCAGCTCTGCCTCCCTGCGCTGCCTTGTCCCAATGCAGATGGAGAGACCACGCGGGTCAGAGGGTGTGTGCCCCGCCTCTCCGGCGGGGGCAGCCAGGAGACTCAGGCAGGGCCGAGGGCTGCAGGCACGGCCCCCCTGACACACCTTGAGGCGTAGGCCACCTCTGTCTCCAGGCCAGGGCCCCAAACACCTGCCTGCTGACGGCCAGCTAAGCTCTGCTTTCCCTGCCCTCCAGCTCGCCCTCACAGCTGGCTCCAGCTGGGGGAGTCTCCAGGCGTCCTACCTGCCACCACGGGGTAGGTCTGGTGAGTCGAGAGGTTGCGCCCCAGGGGCGTATTGGAAGGGGTCAGGGTGGTCTTCCCGTCGTCCAGGGTGCTGTTGAGTAAGGGCAGCGGGTAGAGGCCCTGGGGAGCAAAAAGAAGTCAGAGCACAGAGAGCCCTGGGCAAGCAAGCCTTCCTACAGACGCTGCTGCCTGTCTCAGGGTTTGGCGGCCCTCATTTCTCTAGGAAAAGCTCCTTTCTTCACTGACCCCTTCTTCTTGCTCATTCTTGACTCCGCTCAGCGTGTTTAATCGTTTCTGTTCTCCGACTCAAAGCCCTACTGTTGTTCTCCCAATCCCAGGCTCAGGGTTTTCCCTTTCTGCATCCCTGGAATTCAAGCTTCGCTAGTGGCATGGAAGCCCAGGCATGGGATAGAGAGTCGCCCTCTGAGGACATGCCCTGGCTGGATAGCTGATCTCTTTCCTGGTCTCCAAACACAGTTTGAGACCTCAGAGGATAGGATGGTGCCAAGGGCTGGAGCAGTCACCTAACAGTACTGTTCAGAGTGCTTCGCTCAGTTAATTTATTCCTCTCCAGATAGGAAACACAGGCCCAGAGAGGATAAGAAACTTGTCATACTCCCATATGGAGTTGCACCAGGATTCAGGCTCCAGGGGTCAGACTCCAGTGCCCCTACTCTCAACTGCTGCCCTAAACTGGATGACATAATGACCACTTCTCACATTTGCCAAGAGCTTCCATTAGAGCTCTGCCTCTGTCTGTCATCCTCCTAGACTCCCCCCAGCATCCTTGTGACATGAGTAACATTGTATCTGTTTTACACGTGGAGCCTGAAATGCAGAGGGGTAAATGTCCCAGTTCTGTAAATGAAACTGGGACTACACCCAGAATTTTGGATGCTGCCCCAGGTGCTCTACCCACCACAGCAGATGGATTTCTTCGTCTCTCTCTCCGTATCCAAACAAATGGAAGTGTGCAGCTTCAGCTTGAAAATGATACTTGGGGTTAATTCTCTTTGAAATACTCTTTATCAAGTACCTGGGGGTTTTTGTCAATGAGACTTCATTTTAGTCTACCAGCCTCTCCTGGCATGAGTACAGCTATTGCCTAAGCTGTTCCTTCCAAAAAGAACTTGTTCAACTAAAGGCAAATGCACTTCACCCTCAACATGGCTCCTCCCACCAGGGGATGAGATAGCACACATCCATGCCCCATCTATGGGTCACCCACGTCACAAATGCGCTATGTGAAGCATTGTGCAAAACTGAAATCAGGGAATGCTCTGTGGTTACATAACAGCTCCTCCAAAGACAGCTGCTTTCAGTGATTTCCATCAAGCTGGGTTCTCCAAGGAGCCACAGCACTTTCCGATTGCCTGCCAGGCACTTTTGGAAGCTTCAGTCAATTCTGGAGGCCACAAGGGCATCATTGGTGTGTAGCGACAATTACTGACTAAATGGTACTCTGGTTCCATGCCTTCTGAGGGGGCCCACTTAGGGCAGGGTGGAGTTGCTTAGAGCCCGGCTTAATGACATTGAACAAAACACCTAATTTCTACAGGGTGTAAGAAAAGTTTAAAATGCCTTATAGATATGTTGATTCAATAACAAAATATCTACTCAAAATCCTATAGCTATTCTAAAATTTAGGCAATTTAGTGAAAAAAGAAGAAAAAATGTATAGAGTCAAACATTTTGGTGTTGTTGCATTGAATGGCCTAAACATCCCAGTGATGGCTGGATTTTGTACTGGGATTGAATCTGAATTGCGGGCAGAGTGGCACAAAGCTTCAGAACTTAAGCAAGTTTGAGCCCTGGTTTTGCAATGAACTGCCAAGTAGCTTTAGTCTACTTGATCTCTCTGAGCCTTGATTTTCTTACTTGTATAACAGGGATCATAGAATCTACTTCACAAGGCTGATGTAAGGATTCAATGAGACTTTATTTACTTATATAGAGCACTTAGCATAGAATGCTTGAGCACTTATATAAAGCTCTTAGCATAGAATGCTGACAACAGATTGAGAATCTGTTATCATAGTTATTATTATTATTATTTCAGGATTATGTGAAGAGTCAGAGCTGCCAAATTCCTGGTCTCTGTCATGATATTCACATTCTGTTTACATGCTTCTTGGTGCATTTATGAAACAGAGGAACGAGAGCTATATTAACTCCTCTAACTATGCCTGGCAGTGAAATAGCAACCAGGAATGAAGCTGCATGACATTTTTCTTAAATACTTTCCCACTTGTTAATTTTGCAGAAGAGATGGCTCTGTCTATGCCCCGTCTTAAGGTCAGGTGTGAGTACCTGTGCTTCTCTCGTGGCTTCCCAAGCCAGAGACCTTCCTCTGCCCAGGTGAGAGAACACGGAGTATTTCTTTGGCAGTAAGAACTTGGATGTGAGGGACCATGGGCACTGGCTGGGTTCTCTCGTCCCCTCACCACCACGCCAGGTGAATGAATGAGTGAGTCAGTGATTGACTGAGGGAGGGAATGAATGATTGATGGACACTGTGCTGGGCCTTAGTTTCCTTATGAGGATAGGGAGTTGGAACAGTTCGATGGTTTTCAAAATGTCTTTTCCAGTCTCTAAGTAAGAACTTACATAGAAACACCATATCTAAAACAGATAACAGGGACCCGTCTGGATGAAACCAGGGCCAGCAGCCCTGAGCTCCACAACCATCTGCTTCTCCCAAACCTTCCCTGTCTTTTCTGACCCTGGATTATCTCCACACAAATGGAAAAACTGGACTAGGGGGTCACCGAGGTCCCCTTTAGCTTTAAGACTCTCTCATTCTAGGATTCCTTATGTAGGGATGCTGGCATGGCCCAGGTTCACTGTCATCAAGCAGGTTCCTTTGTGGGGCTTGGGGATGGAGCCAGAAAATGACTTTGGGACCCAGCGGGTGCGCAGGGTCTCGTTGGCAGGGTTTCTCTACTCTCCCAGGGCGGCTGGGGCTTGCACCCTGGGTTTGCAGTCTCACTGTTACAGGGCAGGCTTCCTGCAGGCCCCCCACTGAGGCCCGTCTCCCTCCTGGAGCCTGTGTTGACTTGTGGATGAACGTCCAGGCCCTTTCCCCAGGTCTGCTGACGGCCGGCTTTCCCAGCACCCCTCGTGGCTGCCCCAGCCAAAGCTGATAAAACAGCTGACGCAGATTGCAAGCCCAGCTGTGGGTGCTGGCACAGGGCCAGCAGCCCCTACGGTCACTGGCAGTGGTTCAGCAGATTACTGGCATCATCGCCATTGTCCTTCTCAGATCTTAAAGGCATAGGGCTTGCCTCACTCGTGAAGCAAATGACAGTGTAAGCAAAGAGGGGCAAACAGACACTACCCTAAAGACCCTCCTCGGCTGGTTGACTTGGTGGGTGAGGGGAGGAAGACACTACGACTGCTGACGGGTAGTAATGAGCTGGGAGCCCAGTGGTTCTGTTGGAGCTGTAGAGTCTTTGCTGGCCTGAGGGTGGGACCTCTCACGTCTCTGTCAGCTTTCCACGGGAGCCAACCCATTATCATCCATTCCACCCGTCTTGAGCACTAGCAAGAAAAATTCCCTGTAGTTTGTGATGTATTGCTCCGGGTTTCTCAACTTATTCATTTGTTCATTCACTCAATATACCTATATTGAGCATCTATTAAAAGATGCAATGGTAGGTGCTAGAGATAAAAACAATGTTTCTGGAGGCTGCCCTGTCCTTAAGAAATCTGTTGTGTCTTTACACGATTGTGGTGAGACACGGTGAGAAGTTACCAGGAGCTCAGGTGGGACATGCCATAGCACAGAGGAGGGAGAGAGGGACAGGGAAAAATTTATGGAGAGGGTGATGTTTGCGCTGAGTCATAATGGCCAAGTGGTGTTTTTCCAGGCAGGGAAGTGGGAGGAAAGGCATTCTGTGAGGAGGGCACACCATGTGCAAGGGCAGAGAAGTGTGAATGGGGTGGTGTGCTTGGGGGCGTGAGTAATGTAGGGTCATGGGGTGTGCACAGTGAGCAGCTGCAGGCAGGGCCGGTGGCGGTGCTTGAGGTCATCGTATGAAGGCTTTGTTGCCAACACTTTAAGATTGTTGGACTCATCCTGCAGCCTAGGGGAGCCATCGATGGCAAGGGGATGGCCCCACCAAGTTAGGTTGTCCTCCTGGAAAGGGATAGACTCCAAGGCTTTGGGTGAGGGGAGGCGAGAGGGTTGGGAGAGGAGGAAGATGCCAGGGCATCTGGAGAAGTAAAGCCTATCAGGCTTGCAGCAGCGAGAAGCACATACCCAGAGCCCAGCTTCTGGTTGCTCTGGTGGCAGGACTTCAGGCTCACTGGCAGAGCATGCCTTGCCCCATCCCTGCCCACCCCTGCTCACTTCCCGCAGCCCAGCTTCTCACCTGTTCGCCTTTGGTGTGGCTGGGAGAGGCGTAGGTCTCTGGGTAGTGCTGCCTCTCAAATGGGCACTCGAGCGGCTCGAGGTGGTGCTGGCTGAAGGCGTCGGTGCGAAGGTGCTTTCGAGGCCCGCTGCTGCTGTTCTGCGAGTCGATGCTCAGCCGGCAGCTGTCCTGGTCACCTGGCAGCCCCAGGCAGGGAGAGAGCTTTCAGGGGAATCATCTACCCATCCCCCAGGCCAGAGCGGAGGGAGGGAAAGGGCCAGGCTCCCAGTCTCGGAGCCTTGGCCAGCTTGCAGACAGGACGTGTGACTCTGCAGGCTGGGCATTGCAGAGCCCCGACAAAGTCCTAGGCCATCAGGGGAAGGACTTCTGTCTCCATCAAAGCTTGAGCACACTGCCCTCCTCTACCCCCCAAGCTGCCCTGTTGTCCCCCAACACTCACTGTCATCCATTTTCCTCTTGCTGTCGCTGCCAGGCTGAGCAATCCCCAGGAGCCCATTGATGGAGTAGGTGGAGCCCAGGGAATCCGACTGCGGTGACTCTGGGGGCGTTACCGCTGAACTGGGGACTGCAGTGGGGTAAGAAGGAAAGGGTCAGGATGTGGGAGTGGCACCCCTCACAGTCCCTGCTGTCACCATGGTGGAGGCAGCAAACCATGCTGTGGACAGAGCCCTGGAGAGGCTCGGAGGTCATTCCTCCGGAGGGCTCGTGGTGGGGGGTTTCTTGGAGTCAGTGCTGTCTGAAGTGTTCCCACCTCTCAATAGTTCAGTGGATCTTTCCCGGGAAGCAGGCCAGGCTTTGTTCCAGTGGAACAGCTCAGTCCACACATAGATTTATGAGTACACAGGTGTGTCCGTGTGGGTGTTTGTGTGTGACTCTGTGTGTTTGTGTCTACATAGATGGGGATATGTGTGTGAGGGTGTGTGTGTGTGTCCAGGTCCTTCAACACTCACTCAGTGTGTGCCCTGGGCTCAGGGACTTAGTGGCCACGCAGCTGTCCATGGGGAGGTTGAATGGTTGCTGCACTTTGGTCCGGATGATTCTGTGAGGAAGAGAAGAAAGGTTATCAGAGAAAAGAAGAGAAAACAGGACTCATGGCTGCCCCAGATCCAATCACCTCTTGACATCCCATTTGGGTATCTCAAAGGCACCTTGAAGTCAACCTGTCTACAATCAAACCCATGACCTTACTCCTCATACCTGGTCCACCCCAGTGTCCCCATTCCATGATTAGTACCATTGGTCACTCAAGGCAGAAACACAGGTGGGGCTTAACGTTTGCTTCCCTCCCTTCCTTATCAAACCCATCATCCAGTTCTGTGGGCTTGACCTTGTAAACCTCTCCAGCATTCATTCCTCTCTGCATCTTATGGGTCAATACCTTAGAGCATGACACCACCAACTCTCTCCTTCGAGAGTCACCCACTGGCCCACTTCTGTCCACTCTTGACCGTTTCTAATTGATTCTCCCTATTGCAGACAGAGTGAGCCTTCTGAAATCCAAGTAAGCCCCCTGCTTCAAACCTACCAAGGACTTCCCATTGCTCATGGACCAAAGGTGAGAATATGTAATACAGCCACTAGCCCCCGAAGAGAAGCCTCTGTGGACATCTGCAATCTCAGCTTACCTCCTCTCCCCTTCCCTCTCTCTACTGGCTTTCAGCTTCTTGTGTAAGATCGTATTAGCCACAGGGCCTTTGCATGTGCTCTCTCTGAGCTCTTTTTGCTCCGCCTTTCACCTTGTTAACTCTTACTCATTGTGTCTTACTCAGGGAAAGCCTTTCATTGCCTTCCCAAGCCAAGTCGCACTACGCTAGCTCAGGCACCCTCATGTTCCTCTCTTAGCAGGACTTAGAGCTGCATTTTTACAATCATTCATGTGGGTAGTTGATTAGTGTCTGTTCTCCTTAGACTGTAAGCTCTGTGAGGACAGAGATTTTGTGTCCCCAGGGCCTAGTGCATAATGAGTGAATAAATGAATGGATGAATGAGTGAGTGAGTAAATGACTGATTGAGATAGTGAGTGAATAGTTGAAGGACTAAACAAGTGAGAGAATGCTTGAATGAAGGCTGGGTTAGGGGTCTTGAGTTCAGGAAAAGATCAATTCAAGAAGATTCTTTTATTGAATGAAAGAGGATGTGGTGTTTGAGGAAGGAAACTGTAGATAGCACATCACGGTGGGCACCACGGTGGGGGTGGGGGTGGGGGAGGGTGCCCCGGAGCATGGGGCAGGTGAGGAGGCGGGGAGAGGAGACAGCTGCTTGGTACGGGGGGTGCTTCCTGCCTGATTCTTCAGCATGAGGCCCCTTTCCAGCCCGTGCTCCACCCAAGCCAGGCCCTTCTTCAGGTCTCTTTCATTATTCTCCCAAAGCTCAGGGGCCCCAGTCGGATGCCAGAGGCTGCTGTTTCTCACTCACCTGTTGATGGAGCTGACACTGGGCACAGTGTCGTTGTCACAGACACCCTCAGCCAGGAGTCGGTCTCGGATCTCCCAGGCAAACATGGTAGGGTTCTGCCGTTTGTAGTCCCCAATCTTCTCCACCACCTTGGGGGTGGCCACCTTGGGCTTGGAGCCCCCTATCACTCCAGGCCGGATGCTGCCAGTCTCGTAGTACCTACTCCAATAGAGAACCCCAAAGAATTACCCAATAAGCAGGTGGGATCTTTGGGCAGGGACTTAGCTGGAGCCTCTCTCCCCTCTGAGCCTTCTGGGGAGGGCATGGGAGTGCAACGTGCCCCGAAGCCTGGCCTCAACACTTGATGTCCCCAGAACTGTCTGTTTCCCTTGCTTGGGTAGGTTCATGTTGCTGACAAACCAGAGCCCTCCGCTAAAGACCTCACCCTGGCTTCCCTCTTTCTCTTTCCTCTGGCCATTCTCCTGTGTCTGAGCACCTGCAGGAGCCATCTTATGGGGCACAAGAGACTTCTTCCTAAGGAAGGAAATCTTGGCATTTGTGCTCTGTGGGAGGTACAGTTTGATGGGGGCGGTCTCTCCATCCAGCTTCTCTTGGCTAAAGCATGACTGACTCTTCTCCTTGGTGTCTTGGTTTTACCCCTGCCTGGGAGGCCAGCTGGGGTCACTGGGCCCTCTGCCCTGTCTTTCTGGTTCACCTTTGCTCCACACCCTGTCCAAGCCCGAGCCGTATCCCTCACTGCCCTGGTCACCGGTTGTCTATCAGGTTACGTAGTTCGCATTGAAGCTGCTCCTTGTGAACTGTGGAATCCCAGCCTCGCGTGGATCCCTGGCCAGGTCCAGCCACTAAGCTGAGCCTCCTCTTCCAGGGTGTCCATTTCTTCCCTCTCTTCATCCCCCAGCTAGCTGCTTTGACAGATCGATGGCTTATGTTAGGATATCTCCCTTGTGTGTTGTGAAACTTTCTGGTCTCTTCTGCCAGGAAAAAGAATTTGGCTCTTTAAAACTTTATTCATTTGTCTACCATTCAGGGCTCATCTCTTCTCTGGGATGCCACAGCCAATCCTGGGAATTTCCTCTCCTGACCTCAGCAAAGAGCTATGGTTTTCCCTAACAACTTCACACAGGAGCCAGGGCTGTCGACAGTTCATTTCCAGTCCAGGCCCCTTTGTCTTGTCCAACCAGGGATCCTTCTGAGACCACACATGGGCTGGGGAGGGGGACAGGTATGGGGAGGGGAAGAGGCACAGAGAGCTGACTAGGAGCCCTGCATCCTCTGGTGCAGGGGCATTTTTTTTTTTTTTTTTTTTTTGGTCTTTTGTCTTTTTCCGTGTCCGGCAACGGATTGCAACCCTCAGTGTTGCCCCCGCACCGGACCGGGGACCGGCAACGGGATCGCAACCCTCGGTGTTGCTCCTGCGCCTTGCTCAGCCAGGGAGCGGGAACCCGTCTGTACGTGGGATCCGAACCCTCGGGCGGGAGCGCCGCCGCGCTTCCCAAGCGGCGCACTATCCAGTGCGCCACCGGGCCGGCCCAGGGGCATTTTGTTTTTAAAGATATCGATTGGCTTTATTGCAATTCTGGAATTGGGCAACACAACATTCTATAAAATAAAATAAATGTTCCCAGGTGCAGGGGCATTTCTGATGGAAGTGGTTCTCCAGCTTAGAAAATGTGGAGGCTTTGCCTTTCCTGGCCCCTCCTGAACCTTTGGGTCAGTGGTTCTCAACCCTGGCTGCAGAGAATTAGAGTCATTTTGGGAAAGGGGGTGCTTAACAATATACTAAAACTTGGGCCTATTCCCCTAAAGTTTTGACTTAATTGATCTGGGCTGGGACATAGACATTATTATTATTATTTTTTAATAAAGTCTGCCCAGGTGACTCTAATGTGCAGCCAGGGCTGTGGACCACTGCCCTGTTGTCTTGTAGATCAATGCCTCTCAATCCTTAGTGTTCATAAGTGTCTCCTGATCATCTCGTAAGAATCACAGCATCTAGGCCTGGCTCCCAGATAGGCTGATTCAGTAGGTCTGGACTGGGACCCAGGGATATGCATTTTATCAAATAACCCAAGTGCTTCTGTTGCAGGTGCCCTGGGAGTTATGGTTTAAGAAGCCCAAACCCAGACTTCCTTCTTGCAGGGACCAGACCTTGGCAGCCGTGTCTCATGTGTGTCCTCTCCCTAGCAGCTCATTTCTCTAGGTCTCAGCAGGGAGATAATCTCTGGTCAAGATTGTCCTGCCTCAGGAGCAGAGAATCCTCTAGCAAATGACACATGGGTGACAGATAAAAAGGGAGAGGGAGAAACTAAAGGAAGAAGAAATGGATGAAAAAGGAAGGAAGGGCAAGAAAACCAGAAAAGAGCAGGGGATAGGCAAAGGCCACAAAGCCCAACCAACCACACCCTGTTCAAGTTCCAGACCAAAGTTGGACATCGGGAGCAGACCTCCAGTCCCCAGGCAGGTGGGTGGGCTTGCAGCCAGAAGGCTGGCTGCAGAAGGCAAGGGCCCTGCAGGGAACGTGGTGCATAGTGAATTTCGTGCTTACCTGCCAAGGATCTTGCTGACGCAGCCATGGCTGACACGGAGCTGGCGAGAGATGTCGCAGGGCCTTACGCCCTGGTGGGCCAGGTCTACGATGCGCTGGCGGACCACTTCTGGCAGGGGTCTGCCATTTACAAAGGCTCCTCCTAGCTGGTTCAGCCCTCCATGGCCTAAGGAGACAATATTCCCAGGGACAGTTGTCAGGGCCAGGCAGGGAGGTTGGGTGGGGATTAACCATGAGTGCAGGTGCAGTATGTGTGTGTGGCCGTGACCATGACCTCCCATGGTCAGGCCCTCTGGAGCTCTCTGTGTACTGCCTTCCACTTCTCACCTCCCAGGAAGGCTGGCATGGGTATGTGTGATGCTCATACCGCCCTCCCCCGCCCCATGCCTTGGTTTCAGAGGTGCACATCATGATCTGGGGACCCTGTGGGCCTGCTCAGTCTCCTTCAGCTCTTCACTCCAAATAACAATTACTCCCATCTTCTTCCCTCCCTCTGAAAAGTATGTAAGGAGTCCAGGATTTGGGGTCTTTCTATGCCGTTACTGAGCTGTGTGACCTTGGGGAAGATCCTCTCTCCTCACTGGGTCTCCTTTACTTTTCTGCAAAATGAGGGCACAGGTCTAAGTCAGTGGTTTCCAGAATTCTCCTTCTCCTCTTAAACCATGAAACCAGACTTTTAAGACACAATCACATTGGGAAACACAGACACAAAAGAATAAAAGCAGAGCGTCTCTGGTTGAGCTGGGGCTCCAGGCCTGAATGACCCCCAAAGGTTTCTTCTCTTTCTAACAGTCCACAGCCACAAAAATGACTGGCAGAGACCTCACTGGCACATGCACCCATGGGTTCTAGGACTGACCTGTCAGGCTGCAGGCAGTTGTGCAGAATGTGGACAGGCCATGGGTGTGAGCATGTTTCCTTGGCTGCTTTCCTGATTTGGCCTCTGCTCCTGACCCCAGCCTGTGCTTCATTCTGAGCCCATCCATTTCAGTCAAACCCATAGTCATTGAGTGCCAACAAGATGCCAGGCACTGTACCAAGCCCTGTGGATGCCAGCATGAATAAGGCAGACCTCATCCCTGCTCTTGCCTCACAGGGTCTATTACAGTGGGGGCCCAGACCAGCAAACAGCCAATTAACATACCTCGTGACTACTCCTGGGACCGGGGATAGACAGAGGGTTATGGGAAGCAGAGGAGGAGAGCCAGGCCTATCTCAGGGAAATACAGAAATGTTCCTGGAGAAGGCTGAGCTGAGACTGAAGATAAAGAGGTGCTAGCCAAGTGAGGGAGAAAAGGGAGAAAACTGTTCCAGGCAGTGGGAACAGCATGTGCAAAGGCTTAGAGGCAAGAGGGTACTTTGTTAGATTTACCAGCATATTTAATTCTATAAAGTTCCTAGATCCATTCTATATTGGGCTAATATTAGGTTCAAGATTTCCATTTTTCCAATGAGACTGAGGCTCAGAGTGTTTTAGTGACTTGTATGACTCAGCATCTACGAGTCAGGATCTTAGAGTTAGGATCGTCAGGATCCTGGAGACAGGATTCAGCCAAACTTGAAGGCTCAGATCAGTGCTGCTCCGTAGGGTGAGCATTGCTCTGTGGCTAGAGATGACCCTGAAAGCTTGGGGTTGGCTCTACAGTCCTGCGCTGAAGGTGCTGTGGTCCAGGCATGAAAGATCTTTTCACACCAGTTGTACAATATGGTAATCTGGCTGGGACAAGAAAATCCTGGGGGTGGGAGTCAGAGGGAGCAGGCAAGCAAGAAGGCAGAGCCAACCCCAGGCCTTCTGTGTGAACCAGTTAAGGACTATTTATGGCCGCAGGTGGGAAGTGCTTCTGCTGGGCACACTGTGCCCATTATCACCCACTGACTTAGCACGTTCAGAACTGCTTTGTAATTCCTCCTCAGGGGCCCAAGCTGTCTTCAGCAGAACAGTCAATTTCCCTTGAAAAAAAAAAGGCTATAAGCCTCTGCCCTGGGCAGTAAGTCAGGAGGAAAATCCCACTGGCCAAACACCCAGCAGGAGGGACACGATGATCAAGCTTCTTGGTGGAGGCAACTGGGTAAGCTTGGGCATAACTTCCACCTGTCCTGTTCTAGGCAAATTGTCCCAGTAAGTGCTTTTCCACCCGGGCTGGGCCAATGTCCGGAGGGGCTTTCAGCGCAGCCCAGATGGTGTGCAGAGTGGCCCTTGCCCACCTTGAGCCCATTTACTGGCTCCCCTCTGGCCATACCCCGTTGTGGATAATGGCTGTAGCCATTTGTCCCCGCCCACTTCACTTCTCTTCAGTCACTTTTGGGTCCAGATACTGGACACAAGGGGGCGCCAGACAGCCACCCAAACACAGACAAGACCCTGATCAGTCCTTTTTTGTCCCCATTTTCCAGAACATTTGCGGCTGTGTCCACCAAGGCTTAGGTGCTTCTGCTAGGACCGTAGGTGCTTCTGCTAGGACTAATCTGGAAGCGAGGTTTCCTACAGGCAGGGGTTCTTCACCCCTAGAAAGCTAGAAGGTTTTAAAAAAACAAACGCCATTTATTGTGCCTTTAAAAAAAAAATCTGCCATTTCTCCAATGTAAGCTGTACAGGCTATTGTCCTAATTTGTCCTGAAGGACTGACTCAGGAGCCTTAGAAACCCAAAGCCTCAGGAATCCTCCTGAAAGGTTAGTTACCACATCAGCCAGCATCCTTGCGAAGGGAAACATGTATTCACATTTCTGGCCCCTAAACTGAGTTATCTGGTGCTTTATTTTATTTTACTGGTTTCTGAATGATGTTATGTTACTGTGGGAAGAGCCTTGGGCCTGATTCTTGCTTTGACTCTGCCTGTTTCAATCTTATCATTTGAGAAAGTGTTTTTTTTTTTCTTTTTCAACCTTACCATTTTTATCTATTGAATGGAGCTTAACAAAACTTATTGTTATGCCTGCTGCTGACTTACAACAACTGCTATAATAAGAAAGGGGAATGAAGATGGAGAAGTGTTTGGTTAGCTGAAGATCCTGATACAAATGTAAAGTTTTTCTAATTTTTGAAATTCACATGATGAATGTTCTGACCCAAGCTTGGCCCTAGGGCTAGGGTAGTGTTTCTCAAACTTGAGAGTGCATTAGAATCACTGTTAAAACACAGACTGCTGCACACAACACCCTGATTTTCTGAATCACTAGGTCTGGGATGAAACCAAAAATTTGTGTTTCTAAGAAGTTT
>NW_007727947.1:120562-137029 GCF_000696425.1 Galeopterus variegatus | reverse complement strand
ATAAGAAAGGGGAATGAAGATGGAGAAGTGTTTGGTTAGCTGAAGATCCTGATACAAATGTAAAGTTTTTCTAATTTTTGAAATTCACATGATGAATGTTCTGACCCAAGCTTGGCCCTAGGGCTAGGGTAGTGTTTCTCAAACTTGAGAGTGCATTAGAATCACTGTTAAAACACAGACTGCTGCACACAACACCCTGATTTTCTGAATCACTAGGTCTGGGATGAAACCAAAAATTTGTGTTTCTAAGAAGTTTCCAGATGATGCTAATGCTGCTAGTCCGGGACCACACAGTAAGAACCACCGGTTTAGACTGGGCAATAACTAGTAAAGAAAATTTATCAGCACCGCACTCTACCGAGTGAGCCACAGGCCGGCCCTAGTAAAGAAAATTTAAAAAGTAAGTCCTCATACCACCGCCTCCCAACCTTCTAGTCCGGGACCACACAGTAAGAACCACCGGTTTAGACTGGGCAATAACTAGTAAAGAAAATTCAAAAAGTAAGTCCTCATACCACCCCCTCCCAACCTTCATCTAAGAATAGTAATTTTTGTTTGGATATTATTGTTTTCACTTCTTTTCAACCCAACACATATTAACCGAGCGCTACCATGACTCAGGCACAAAGCACTGGGGATACGACCTTGAACAAGACAAGGATCTTGGTCTTCAAGGAACTTCAAACCTTTTGGGGGATACAATCAGATAAATTGGGAATCACCATGTCAAGGGAGAAGTCTCCTGAAAGAGCTGAGTCCAGCTACATGAGGAGCCCATAAGTGGTCAGAGGGATGTTGTGGGGAGGAACGACTGGGAGGTAACCAGGCGAAGAAGCTTCCACAGTGGTAAAATTCCATGCATAAGGTCTTGGTGCTTTCAAGAAATTGACAGACATTAGTATGGCTGCAGGGTAGGCAGGGAAGAGAGTTTGGAAAGAGCCTGCTGGCTGCAAATGGGGATGATCTCTATGCTTTGAGGTTTTGAACTGAGTTCCTGTAATGGAAGAACTTTTGTCTTTTCTGTGTCCGGTGTGGGGGAGTGGACTCCTCTGGGTGAGTCACCACCAAATGCCCAAAGGTGGGTGCAGCCTTCCTTCCTGCAGTGGCCAGGGCCTGGTGCCCACTGTGCTGACCACCTTCCCATGCTGCTGCAGACAGGGTGGGCTGGAAGCCAGAAATGAGTAGGAGCCCCCTGGTTGGGTGGGAGGGAGGGGAAGGTATAAAGCAGGAAGAGGTTTGAAGCTTCATAAGTAAAGGCCCGTTGCTGTCTGGAGGATCGTGAGTGGGAGTGGTGGGTGTGGAGGAGGAAGGCAGGACTGCCTGGCCGGATGCAAGCAGGTTCCTGAGTGCGAAGGTACTCAGACAAGGAAATGCAAACTTTCCAGGGTCAGAGAGGACTTATCTTACCGTAAAGGGATTTGGAGCTCTGCAAAGCTCTATCTAGGTGAAGCTTGCTGTCCAGAAACATATACTTTGGGAAAGTGACCATTCGAGGAGGTATTAGGACTTTCTTTGGTAATTTCTTCACCCATTATAGAGCTCCGAGGAGTAGGGATGGTGGAAGGGAAAGAGATAGGCTCATTGCCCAAAACGCTTGTTACATGCACCGATATCCAAACCCTTAAAATGTGGGGTTACTTTCCCCGTGCCCCCCACAGTCCTTTGCACAGTCCCCATCATAGCACTGACTGCGCTGGACAGTGACTTATCTGTTTAGATTCCTCTGAGTTCCTCAAGGACGGAGCCCTGTCTTTGTCTACCTAGCACCTGACGCAAAGTTTAATGAGTGCTTCTCTGTACGCATGTGACAGAAAAATGCTTTGCATTGTGATGGCCGTTGCATGGATTCCCAGACTCCCCTCCTGCTGTACTCTAGTACTTTCTGCACTGTCCTGTTTGATCCCTTGTGGCTCTTCCCAGTCCTAATGTGACAGTAGTTCAGTGTGTTGTTCTGGGATTCCATGGTCCGGGGACACTTCCTTTTTCTGCAAAAAATTTCCATTTAACTACCTGAGGATTTTTGCTGTAGAACTCAAAGAGTGTCAAGGTGGGTGATTGAGCTTCAGCAGGCCTATAGTGAGAGGTGGGGTGCCCTTCGAATCATGCTATACCTAGTCCTCTTCCACAAAGGAATGGCCTAGCCCATGCTAATCAGTCTCTGACATTCTCAGCCTGGTGTTGTTGCTGTTCCCCTGCACCATGCTCGCTGCAGGTCTGTGATCTTCCTCCTCAGCATCCCAGGACCTGAAGAAAGCATCCCCAGACCATGGAATCCCAGCATCCCAAGTCTACACACTGGATCACTCCAGCATCCATGAGGTTGTGGTTTACATGGACACATTAGACCCCTGGACTAGGACGAAAGGGGCTGGCATGCTGGAAAGTAGCCTCCTGTGTCTGCTTCTACTCCAGCGTGTTGTGTGACCCTTCGTATCTCTGTGCCTTACACTTGTCCTTGGAGGGAAAGTGGAGAAGAGAGACAGTGGCTAGGGAAAGCTACCATTAGTGTTTCTCATCGATCCCTCACCCTTCTCCCTGTTCTGGAACCCCACTCCATGAATTATCCTCCCATTTCTTTTATATTGCTTATCTCTCCCTTTCTACTAGGTCCAGTCCTTCCCCTGGACCTAAAATGCAATTACATTAATCTATGCTGCTTCCCCAGCCCCTGCCCAACCCCCCCCACAAAAAAAACACCAAAATCAAAAACAAAGACAAACCAAAACACTTCCCTTGACAATGAAACTCTATCTTCCTATTGTTTCCAACCAGTTTTCTCAAAGAGCAGCCACGCTTGCTGTTCCCGTTTCTTCTGTTTCCTCCCTCCGCATTCAGCGGTCAGACGCTTGGTGGTGGATGGTAGTGGCTGGAAGGTGGGTGCTACATTCTCCCTCTTGAAGAGGTTTTCATGACAATGCCAACTCCTGATTCCTTATACCTTCAGTCTAGGGGGTTTGTTTCTCTGTAATGGGGTTCTCTTCCCTTACTTGCTTCATTATATCTGTTTTTCGCCCCAGGCTGCTCTCGAATCCCAGTGCTGCTCTCACTCTACACGGCCGTCCTTGGTGATCCCACCAGTCTCATTGTTTTACCTACGGCCCGTCTACTGACAGCACTGTGGGCATCCCAGGTACCTCCAGCCCCCACTTTTATATTCAGCTTCCTATTGGAAATCTCCTAGGTGATAAAGTGGCTCCTTCTCCCTCTCTCTCTCTCTCTCTCTCTCTCTCTCTCTCTTTTGGTGGTTGGCTAGTAACGGATACATACCCTTGACCTCGGTGTTATCAGCACCTTGCGATAACCAACTGAGCCAACTGGCCAGCCTTCCAGCATCATCTCACCCCACCTTCCACCACTCTCTGAACTGCGCCCTCGTTGGTCTTCTGCATGTCTCTGTAGAAGAGACATGTGTGTCCTCCTGCCCCGAGACCTCTGCACATGCTGTTCCTTCCACCTGGAGCTCTTGTTTTCCCCTTTTATCTAGTTAACTGCTACTCATCCTGTGTAGTTGAGCACTAAGTCACTTCCTCAGGTGGCTTGGTTTCAACCTACGGAGTCGGTCAGGGCCTCTGTGCAGATGTTCTCATAACATCCTTCATCTTTCTTTCTTGCAATCATCAAAAAGCAGCATCAAGTATGACAGTGGTTTGAGAAACTGGGTTTCTCAAAACTGGAAGAAAGTTTCATAATCAAGGGAAGAATTTGGGGATGGGGTGTTGCTGGGGAGCCATCATAGATAAATTTAATTGCATCTGTAGGTCCAAATTTTAATTTTACATTTCTTTGTGTGATTATAGGCATGAATAATGACTGTCTTCTCCCACCCGATTGAAAGCTCCTTGAGGCCAAGATTGCTTTTATTTTGTTCATTATTAAATTATATTAGGTATTTGATAAATATATATCACATCAATTAACCAACAGCCTTTAGCTTCTTTCATTCTCCCCATATAGAACACTCACCAGACCATATCACTTTTGCCTCCTAATATTTACCTATTCAGGACCTTCCTATCTGTTCCCAGCATTTACACATCTTTGTGTCCATTTATCCATTCAACATATATTTTATACCATGTACTAAGCACTTTACTAGAACTGATTACGTACCCTCATGGAGCTTCCAGTTTAGGGATAGGTAGCCTAGGGACAGGTGTATATTTAAAAAGCAAACACACAAATTATGTGTAATCACTAACTGGGGTAGGGGCTGAGAAGGACACAACAGGGTACAGTGTTAAAGAACAATGGGGTGGAGGTGAGAGATGGAATTCGTTCAAGGTAATCAAGGAAGATCTCTCTAAGTGAAGTATAACCTGAGTGGAAGGTGAGTAGGAGTTAGCTAGTCACCTGGACTCATTGTGTCTCCAACCTTGCACATGTGCCCCTTTGCTATGCAGCTGGGGAGTGACACATCTAAACCCAAGTCTGGCTGTGGCATCACCTGGACTCATTGTGTCTCCAACCTTGCACATGTGCCCCTTTGCTATGCAGCTGGGGAGCGACACATCTAAACCCAAGTCTGGCCGTGGCACTTCCATGTTTAAGGCACCATTTCCTTCATGGTAAAGTCCAAACTACTATATCTGGTGACTGATGCCCACCACGGCCTGACCCTGGCTCAGCTCTCTAGCCTCGTTTCTTACCTGCCTGAGCCTTGAACCTGGTGCGCTAGCAACAGGGCATTGCTTGCTGTTCTTCTTTCACAGCTTCTGAGTCCTCTGCTGGGTCCTCGTGCACGCTGCCCTCCATGCCTGGCGTGTCCTTTCCTCGCCTTCTCCTGATTGATTCTACTGACTCCTTAAGAGTTAGTTTAGGAAGCTATCTCCTACAGGAGGTCTTTCCTGGATTTTCCTGCCTGCTTTCTTTGGTTCTTTCTTTTAAACAAGCCAGGGCATAATCTCTACCACTACAGTTGGCAGGATATTAGTACGTATTTACTGGCTGTGTCATGCTGCATAGATTGTTTGCCCCTTGAGGAATGACATGGCTTCTTTGTTGCTGAAACCTTAATATCCTTGGTGCACAGTAGGTACTCAATAAATGCTGACTAAGGTGATTATTGGAAGGGAGAAAAGAAGGAAGAATGGAAGGGAGGACGGAGAAAGGGAAGGAGGGAGGGAGACAGATCCACAAGTTTAGTAAAGGCCAGACATTTTTTGCCTTAAACAGAATTCTGTTTTCCACAGACGCATATTCATAAACATGAGTTGTTTAAAGAAGAGGGTCCAGATATCACAGCCAAGGAAACGAGAGGCTTCCTCTCCTTCTGAAGCAGACTGTGGATGAGTGCAGAATCCTTCCTGTTGGCTTTTGCATGAAATCTTTGACATGAACATTAAATGTGGGAGCACTTGCCGGGTCCACGCTTTTGTGAGTAGCTTTGCGGTTCAATGTGGCAGCACGTTCACACGTCGCAGGAGCGTTCTGTGAGATGAGTGCTGTTGTTACCATTTTACACCAATAAGAAAATTGTCAGCAACTCAGATCTTTGGATTCTGAGCCGAGAAGCCTTTTCCTTCTAAGCTTGGCCACAGAGGCTCGATGGAGGATGATGGGAGGTGACCTACATAGACTCTGCCCTCACATGGGTTACAGATCTGCTGGGGAGATTTCAACACACATGGAGGGAAAGAACCATGAACCCTGGCTCAAGCCAGGGAGGACAGTGGGTTAGCAACAAACTTACCCCTCCTGAGCACTGTGACGTCCCAGACTCAGAGACCCACTTGTGGAGAAGTTTCTGACTCAGGACCACGTGGGCAGTGCTGCCTCCTTGCGTCTACCAGGGTCCAGTCAGCAAAAAAGAAGCTGGTTCCCAATTCTCACTGCCAAGGACGAGCACTGTGGTTCAAGGCCAAGGACATGATCAATCCAGTCCTGGAGTCCTGTTTTCTTGGACTTCTTATGGCATCAAGCATGTATCCATCAGCGCCCAGTCAGAAGACAGAATCTACTCCTAGGTATTTAATACCCCTGCTTATGTGCTGATGGAGGACTGTAGGAGCACAAAAGAGCACTAAGGTAACTGAAGGAAGCAGCCACTGCCCCTGGGGCTGGAGGAAGCAAAGGGAAGAGGCTGGAGTTATCAGAACTTAGATGCTTGGAGGAAGGGCCCGTGGAGCTGGGACTTGGTGCTGGAGGTGAAGGCACCTCCCAGCTGTTGCTGAGAGGCATGTGAGGCTGGTTCTGGGAGAGCTGGAATCTGGGTGGACAGCTGCTGCTGAGGTGAAGCGGAGAAGACCTGCATGCCACAAGAAGCAGTCCCTAGACACCCTCCAGCCTTCCACTACCTGCCAGGTGGCCCATTTGTCAATCCTTCACAGAAGCCTGAAATGATAGGCAGCTTTTGAGTCTGTCTTCTTGCTTTATGAGTGGGTGAGGTTCGTGTGTTCATTTATTTTCATTCTCCAGAGCTGCAGAGGGTAGAGACTAGAGAGTCCCACTTCACCTCTGCCTAACTGATGACTCGGCATGAACTTCGCCCTCTCTGCCTCTCCCTGGGCCTGCTGTGTGAACACAAGGCACATATGGCACTCAACACAGGGCCTGGCCTCAGCAGGCCCTCCACAAAGATTTACCATTATCACAACCACCTCGGTCACCACTACTTCCATGCTCCAGGCTCCAGGGACACGGGGGATCAAGACAGATGGGACTCTGCCCTCTTGGGGGTTATGATTTTATGGGAAGGTTCTTTATGTCATGGTTTCAACTCAATTAACTTATGTCTGAGGAAGTGACAAAGCTCCCCCACCCCATCTGCCCCTCTTCCTGCATGGATCATTTTGTGCTGTCATGCTTGCTTCCAAAATCCTTAGTGAAAAGAAAAGGATGAGGTTCTGGGATGCCCTGAGGGGCAGGAAATAATCCCGGCTCCTTCTTTTCCCTCCTGGAACTCATGACCAGGGGGTCAATCACTGAGTCCTGGCTTCTTGCTGACGTGTTCTCCTGGTCTCTTGAGCTCTGCTCCTCCATGCTGTTTAGTGCAGCCTGGGAGAACCCCGGGATGTGAGGCCATGAGGACCAGCTCCAGCTCCCAGTCTCCTACACTGTGAGGCTCAGGCAAACCTAAGAGCGCCTCCCGGTAGGATAAGAAGTTTGGCTTCTCTGGGTGCTCCGGCCTCAGGTCAGCCCAGAGGGTGGCTGTGATGGGAGGGCTCATCTCTATTCTTTCATCTCCAACAGGAAGAGAGGCCCGGGTAGGGGTTAGAAGAGGGAGACAAAGAATGGATAAAGAGGTTTGCTTTGGATGGGGCTATAGCTGGGAAAGAACCAGATTTGGCTGGTATTTCAGGTATTTCATCAGTGTGGGACCTCAAAGGAGAGGAAGGAGGGGAAGGAGGAAGAGAGGAAGGGCTGTCTTCTCTGAAGCTGATCATGCTTAGGAATAATAGTCACAGCCAGCACTGCGGGAGGTGCTTGTTTTTGAGCCAAGCTGAGCACTATAAATACATCTTTTCATTTAATTCTTATAAGAATCCATTGAGGTAGGAAGCGCGTTATTCCTACATAGGAGGAGATGGGAATCAGAGACTTGTGTAACTTGCACACAGCTGCATCCTTGCCAGTGGGGGAACAGATACTCGAGCTGATGGCTCTCGGATGCTACAGCCAAAGCTCTGCACTGTCCAGATCCGGTCCTCCCACCTCCCGGCACTGCCCTGGCAGCAGCAGGTTACTCCAGATACAGCCAGACCCTTCGCTAGGAGCCCACCTGTCTTCATGTCACCTACCGAATGTGGCTGTTTCCCCAAACCCACTTCAAAATCCTCTCCAGGTTTTCATTTTGTTGGGGCCTAATTTTTCCTTTTTTGATATTCTCCAGTTAAAGAACAAACCCAATCCCTCTGTACTTGCCTCCACTCTTCCATGTTTGTTTATTCTTCTCTCCCCTCTCTGTTTCTATCCACCTCAACCTCCTTCCCAGTCCTTCCTGCTCTGGGGTCCTCAGTCTCTCCCAGTCACTTTCTTTCATTTCCACCCCTCGCTGATTGTCTCCACCTGCCACCCATTCTCCCCAGCTCTTAGCTGTCCCCTGCCCAGGCCCCTCCCTTCCTGCCAAAGATGGCAGACCCCCCAGTGCCACCTCTCCCAGACCCATTCACCCCAGTCTTCCCTTCTCCCTCCCTCCCCCTGTCTCCTTTGACCATCCCCCTTGCCTGCATAATCTTTATTGCCTGCATGACTGCTCAGGTTCTTTATCCCATCTTCCCCTCAAAGGCATTTGGCTGTTATTCTTGTATTAGCATTGAACCCATTAAAGCTAATTTGTTTGCCCTAATCTCCATTTATTTTTCCCTAGTTGATATTAGATTTCCCTTTCTATTGCTCCAGCTTGATTTTCTCTTTGTCTTCCTAATGGTCTACCCCCCTCTCTCTTCATCTATTAATCTGGTTGGCTTCACTGTGTGGTTTCCAGGCCTTTCTCCGCCTCCCCTGGCCCTTAGATTAACCCTGTCACCTCCCACCCAGGAAGGGCCCCAATGTGTGGATTTCCAGGGATGGAGCTGCTGCAAATGTCTGGAGACTTCTGAGCTCCCTAAGAAAAGTACGGCTTGACAAGAGGCCCTGCCTTTTCCTGAAGCCAGCCTGGAAGCCTTGGGAACATGGAGCCAGAGAGCTGGAGGCAACTGGGACACACATGGGCGGCTCTGAGTCTGAAGGTCACCAAGCCCAAGGGTTTCTTGGGTAGGGTCGCCTTTGGGGCTTTCTCACGGATCTCTGGGGCCCTCCGCAAGCTTTCTTAGATCCTATACATCATATCAGTAGGTCAAACAGCAGATGGACACTTTCTCCCTGTGACTAGGGAAGCACACTCCCTCTCCTCCCTGAAGAGGTGAGGCTTCCCTCTGTGGAGGTGGCTTTGGGCATGGCTAATCCACACCTTGTGCTCTGGCCTTCATGCATCCAAGGAGAGAAGCCTCCCAGGAGCAACACTCAGGAACTTTTTTGTATCCTCCCACCTCTTCCCCATCCACAGCTCTCTGTCTAGTCTCAGGATTAAGGCCTTCCCCCTAGAGCCTAGCTCCATGAGGGCAGGTGCAGCATCTTCCCTGACTGCACAGGCTTGCCTTGCAGGAATCAGAGCCATGCTCCTCACCCCGCTGCATGCAGGAATCATGGGGAAGTGCAGAAACTTCCCCCCTTAGGTGGATCAGTTCAATCAGAATCTTTTGGTATGGTGTCCCCGAATCTGTATTTTTAAAAAGCCCCCTCTGGTGATTGTCCAGAGTTCATAACCACTCCGTAGATGTCAATAAATATTTATTGAAAATGTTAATTAACTGATGAAACGTAAACTTCCAATCAGGGGCTGCAGATGAAGCTTCCCAGCGCTCCCTGGAGGTTTACTAGAGGTCTCTCCTCTCGGCTCCTTTCCACTGAGCTTACTAGATACCCACAGACTCCTGGCATCACACACCCGGGGCTGTGGAAGGACCCTCGCAACTGCAGTAGAAAGGAAGAGCCAGGGCCTTTGCACCTGGGAGAGCGTGGGATGTGTGAGGCAGGCAGGCCAGCACCTGCTGAGCACGCACAAATCACTGTGCTGTTCCCTCATCTCCCCTGGGTCACAGGCCTGTGGCTATTAATGCTGATTTTTAAAAAATGAGTTGATATTAAAGCGATTTTTAGTTCATTAGATTTCAGTTCAATGAGCACCCACTCTATGTCTAATAATATTCCAGGCTGTGTGTACGCAGGGAGATGGTTTCTCAGTAGAACACAGTCCTTGCCCTTGAGAACTTACCAGTTAATAACCCCTGACATGTTACAGAACCTTAAAGTTTTTCAATCCATTCATATGCCCTATCTCCTTCAATTCTCTCCACAAGTAGCCCCGTGGAACACCCATGGGGGGTGTGTGGGTACATGTGTGTGGTGGGGGTGGGGACAGACAGTAGATAATCCAGGAGGTCCTGATGAAATGTTATCATGTACTGCTGGGTCCTGTAGATCAACGTTATAATGCTGCATGTGGGTTTAGTGGGCACTGATTTAAAAATCACCCAGAGGTGTGTAAGGAGGGAAATAGAGAGGTGGCTAGAAGAACTGCTGATGGGGACAGGAAACATGACAGCGGAAAGAGAGTGGAGGTGGGGGGTGGGAGGGAGAAGGGGGAGCAGGAAGCAAACAGCAGTATTAGTGAGTGACAAGGCCAGAGGAATGAGGGAATCTTCAACATAATGAAGTCACATCAAGTAGAGAGGAGGGGACTCTTCCCACACCCACAGGACTGAACTAAATGACCTCCATGGTTCTCTCTAACTCTGGGATTCTTTGCTTCTGAGGTTCTTAACTAAGATAAGACGTGACTGACTAGCTCAGGAAGGACGCAGCTATAAAGGGTGGGCTTTGGCCTGAATTAGAGAGTTAGAAAGATCGTGTGTGTGTGTGTGTGTGTGTGTGTGTGTGTGTGTTGCTGTGTATTTGTGACTCTGTTTGTGATTGTATGTCCCTGTGTCTGTGTGACTGCGTCTGTGTGTGTCCATGTGTCTGTGTGTGTGACTCTGTGTGTGTGTGAGTGTGTGACCGTGTGTCCACATGTCTGTGTGTGACTATGTGCGAGTTGCAGAGCCCTCAGGGTGGGAGCAGAAAGGAGGTTCATGGCCATCCTGAGATGCAAAACAGGTAGGAACAAATGAAGAACTGCCTTTTTGAGCAACACACTGGGGCAAAATCTGTGACAAAACTGTATCTGTGGCTTCCATACCTCTCGACAGCAGGCACCATGGCAAAGGGCATTATTCACTCTAAAAGCCACACTCACGCTGCAGCAGGAAACAGGAGGAGGTGGAGGAAGGGGCGCAACCTGCAGGTTGTGGTTTCAGGGGAGGAAACACCAGGTGCCCCAAATTAAGAGGCCTAGGTTCCACCTGCTCTGTGACCATGCCAGTCTGTGCCTCAGTTTCCTCATCTGTCTTGAAGGAAGCAGATTATCCTCCCAGCCCTAATACCTACAACTCCTGGAATGCCTGTAGGCCTGGGAGTAGAGGCCAGAACCCCCCAGAAGGGGTGTAGAGAGAGCTCTGCTGGGGGACATTGGGCAACCTCCCCACACAGCAAACCACAGGGGTGGCCCTGAGGCCACTGTAAGAAGATGAGGGAAAGCAGCACACAATGGGTCTATGGGCTGCCACATGACCCCTGTGATGGCAGAGTGTGCAGCTGTGGCCAACAGACTGGTGAGGTGGACATGAGCAGCATCTACAGAGTGGCAGAGTTGCAGGGCACCTCCGAGAGTGTCCCTGGCTGGGAAGGGGAGGCAGCCTGTCTAATGTAGACTCACTTAGTGGCAGAACCAGGGCAGAATTTATGTTTTCTGACCTAAGTTCCTGTCCATTCCAGGAGGCCCTTTGGGATCTTAATGCCATCTTAGCAGAGAGTGGAGGAGGAAGGTGGCAGGGGTCTGGCAGGACGTATTCTGAACCGAAGCACACCCTGAAAGATTCTGGATTTTCTAATCAGCTTGTTTGCTTGTCATTTTTATTTTCTTAAGTGTTGAATCCAGACTTGAGGTACTTTTCTTGGGCTTCTGGTTTTGGAAGGTGGAGTCCCCCTATCTGTGGAAGCAACAGAAAAGGCTCTGGAAGACAATGTCAGCTTCTCCTCTCTCCATTAGTCCCAAACCAGGGCTTCTGCAGACGGTATCACTAGAACTCAAAGAAGCTGAGGGCTGGGTCAGGGGTGGGAGTGGGGCTGAGCTAGATCAACAAAACGTGATGCTTGGATAGTTATGCGTTGAATTGTGTTCCCCCAAACTCATATGTGGAAGTCCTAACCCCCTGTACCTCAGAATGCAACAAGGTCTTTGCAGATGATCAAATTAAGAAGAAGTCATTAGGGTGACACACACACACCCTAATCCAATATGGTCATGTCCTTATAAAAAGGGGAAATTTGGACACATAGAGAGACAGGGAGCACACCATGTGAAGACTGGAGTTAAGCTTCCATGAGCTTAACACTGAGGATTGCCAGCACGCTACCAAATGCTAGGAGAGAGGCATGGGGCAGATCTTCCCCACATCCCTCAGAAGGAACCAACCCTGCTGGAATCTTGATTTGATGCTTTCATCCTCCAGAACTGTGAGACAATAAATATCTGCTGTTTAAGCCATCCAGTCTGTGGTACTTTGTCACAGCAGCCCTAGCCCTATGCACAGATCGACAGGGCTCTAACCCTGAACTGGGCATAGCAGGCTTGGGGGGAGTCCCTGTAGGCTACTCTCCTGGGATACTTGGCTGCCCCTTCAGCTTCCCTCCAAGTGACTCTTCTGCATAGAGCAGGTCAGTCAATCAGGCAGATGGTAAAACATATTTCTAACATAAGACCCTTGCTACATGCACCTGCTTCTCCCGACATCACTATATTCCCTACAGAGCCACCATCCTGATCTCCATGTTTGATCCTTACATTGTGTGGCAAATTTTCTCTTTAATGTGCCAGCACAGTGAATCCTCCATGCAGGTGTCTGTTCCTCTGTCACAGGCAATGTCTCCCTCATCCCCCATCTCTCAGGACTTCCAGCCTTCTCCTCCTTTCAAGAGTTTTCTGACCCTGCATATAGGCTAAAGGTTGGCTATACCCTCACCTAACATTTCAAAGAGCTGCCAGGTAAGTGATTCTTAAATTTAATTCAATTCAACAAACATCAGTTGAGCTTTGATTGCATCAGGGAAGGGTTTTCACAACAACCCTGTGACGGAGGTGGGGCTGGCACCTTGAACCTGGTTTTAAAGGTAAAGACACCATCTTAGAGGGTTAAATGGCTCATGCACAGCCAGTTAGGAGCAGACCTGAGGCTTCGTCCGAGTCTGATCTGCTCCTGCCACAGTAAGATGGGAAATCTCTGGGAGGTGGGGGTGGCGTTCAAGAGGACCATGTCCCTGGCAGGCTGGCATGAGAGGCTGCACGTGAGAAAGACATCTGGTTGGACCTTGGGTGTGCTGAGTCTAGATCAGGGTTTTTCAATGCTGATCTAAAAAAAAAAAATCCCTGGGAGCTTGTGAAGAAAACAGATTCCAGAGCCCCCCATTTGCTAACAGAATCCCAGGAGGTGCTGATGTGAGGCTAGAGACCACACTTGAGAAACATATCTCTAAAGCCAAAAAAAAAAAAAAAAAAAAAAAAAGGAAAGGAAGCAAGGAAGGAAGAAGGAAAGAGAGTTGGGGGGGGGGTAGACAAAAGAAAGATTCTTTTACTCAAATATTTATAAAGTACCTAGTAGATGTCTATAATGGGGTAGATAAAAGAAAGATTCTTTTACTCAAATATTTATAAAGTACCTAGTAGATGTCTATAATGGGCTAGATATTGTTTGGAGTTTTACACCCAGCCTACAAGAATTAGAAGAATCTTGTAATCCTCAGTCCTCACAGATGCTCTGACCCTAAATCTGATCAATGTCCATGCCAAGTCGATACCCAGTATCTGCTGGGAAGGTCCCCTGTTGGGTCAGAACTGCCCTGGCCTGCCAGCATCTGCCACTTCTGGTGGTCACTGCTGCCCAACCCTTTGAGCACAGGTTTGGGTGCCAGCAAGATGCCCCTGGGACCAGAGAAGTGTCCCAGTGGGGCAGCTCTGGCCTTGATGGCTGCATCAGGTTCCCTAAAAGGCTGCATTCCTTGTCTTCAGTCCCCTAGTTGCCATTTGTTATAAAGAAAATGGAAGAGGAATTACTGCAATGTCACGGCATAGGATCAGATATGCTTCACGTTGGGAAAACTTCATATACAAAACTCAAATGTGCAAGTCAGGTCAACTAGTGATACAATAAAACATGGTATTGGAGAATTATGTGAAAACTACCCACATGGACATTTGTGGAGTCCTCACTTCATACAGGATTTTGTGTAAGGTTCTACGGATATGGAAAGATATTAAAGAGTTCTTATTGTCTAGCTCAGAGGCAGGACGTCACTGTAAGAAGCTAAGTGACATTTGTTGGGAACAGTTAGTGAGTGCCAAGGGAGGGAAACAGAGTGGGTGCAGTGGGAAGTCAGACGGGATGTCACTAAAGGTTGAAGGTGCCTGAGAGGGTCTTGTGAGCGAAGTGGAGCTTGAGCAGAGCTTTGTCGAGGGTGGGAGTGTGGGGAGGGTGTGCCAGGCAGCTGGCATTAAATGGGCAAAGGCACAGAGGTGGGAATGTACACAATGTGTTTTGAAAACAATGACTAGTTGGCTGGAACATGGGTTTGCATGTAGAAGTAGTGGGAAATAGAGCCAGGGAGGCGGGATAGAGTCTTCCCGGATTGCGCACCCAGCAGTTTGCCCCCAAATGCTTGTTAATGATTGGATTAAGAGGAAATACAAGGAAGAAGCTAAGATTACTTTGGAAAATCACCAGGCTGAGTTTCTGTGGGACAGAGGCAGGAGAGGAAAGAAATCAGAACATTTTGATAAGTGAGTAATCTAGCTATCACACATTATTGCCAAGGCTGTTCCACTTCATACAAATTCCACAAAGCTCAGAGAGTCAGTAGATATGTGGCTCTGGCAAGAGAGCTAAAAAAGGAATTCAAAATTGCCGACAACAGAAGTGTGAGATCAAGCCAGGTGTGGATGGAAGTTTCACGCCCTGAAACACGTATGTGGAGTGCGCATTACTCAGGCTTTCTGACTGCAGATTAGCATTAATGCCAGTGCCCGGCTTCTCTTGTCAAGGCGCCCCACAGCTGGCCCCTTCCATTGCTGTCTCCTTCACAGGGGGCACACACTCCCAGCCCTCCTGGTCTCTGCTCTGGCCGATCCTCCTCTGAGCCACCTTGCAGAATTCACCTACCTCCGGGCAGGATCCCAGCCCCTCCCAGTCCAGCTCAGCATGCCTCCCTCTCCTACCTGCTCAGCATTTTGTGTCTATCTAGACTGAAGCCTTTTCCATTCTTGCTTTGACTGTGGTTAAAAGTCCAGTTTGCTTTCCTCTCTCTCTAGAATGTCTGCATGAAGCCAGAGACACCATCTCTTGAGTTCTGTAACCCCAGAGCCTAACTCCATGCCTGCCATGCTGGAGGGCTTAGTAGACGTTTCCTTATTGAACTGAACAGCTGAGTAGTACTGCTCTTTGGCATAATCTGGAGCTAGAACTTGAAGATTGTGTGGCCAGGAGATGCATGTTTGGGTGAGGACATATCATAAAAACTGGGGTTAACTGAGCATGCTGAGGGTTGGGGTGAGAGACTTGCATGGGGCACCTCTGGGTGCAAGAGGGGGCAAGGTAGGCAGAATCAGAGTGAAGGGACAAGGGCTTCTTTAGGAGCTGGAGCAAAACTTGAGGTGATCTGGCCACAGGGTACAGACTGGGCATGGATGTAGGAGAGAAATGGGCCAAGAGGAGAAGAGAGGGGTTCATCACAGGACAGGGAAGGGCTGGAAACAGAAGCCTTCCCAGAGAGAGGACCAAGAAGTCTGTGCATCTGAGAAAGAGACAAAAAAAAAATCTTGATTTTTGTGAGTGCTGGGATGAAAACTTCTGGAGTGATGGGATCTTCAGAGGAAATCTCAAGGAGGGGCTTCATAGATCCAGGACACCCGGGAAGCTGAGTAATGGAGACCTTGCTCAAATAGTCCACCTTGTCTGTGTGTGTGTCTCCACTCTGCCACAAAGCACCTGGGTTACTTAAATGGCCAACACACATGTGCTATGCCATGTGCTTGGAAAGAAAGAGGATTTTGTTGAGAAAAATATAGTTGAGAGAAAAGGACCGAGGATGTGGCTGCTTTCTTTGGATTGTGACAATGTAAATTCTGCAGGACTAAAATACTGGGGATGCTTTCTGACAGAGGGAGGTATGTTGATCCTATCATTGCACAGAGTGGGGAAGCCACAGTCACAATGTGGACACCAGACAAGTCCAGCTACTCAGACACCTGTCAGGACATGGGGTACCTGGAAAGTCACATTATTCTTCAAAGAACACCGCAAAACAGTAAGCTCAACATAGCAAAAGTAAAATCATTATGTGCTACTAAATCAGATCCTAGTTCCTAAGGAAAAGATGTGGTATTGACCATTAAATAGAAAAATTTGCACCTTGACTTGGAGGTATTTTATCCACAAATGTTCTTTTTCCTGCCACTGTTGTTTTTTATATCAATGATCACCTCTGGCCAAACTGAGTAAAAATACTATTTGAGAACCAATGATTTATGAAAATTATACAAATATTGGTTGCTCAAATATATAAAATATTGATGACATTATATTCTTTATAATTATCACAAACAGAGTTCATGTGGGTGCAGTGACAGTGTGGCGTTGTGTGTCCACAAGACTGCTGTTAGCTTTCACGTTTCCTGGCAGGTTTCAGTGAGCAGAGGCATGCTTCAGCTGGGACCGAGCTGTTTGTTATGCTGTGTGGTGAGGACTCACAGCTTCAGGGAATTCTGAGTGAAGAAAGGGTGTTAGAGAGAATATTCTCAGGGTCTGAAGAGAGGAGCCCACCTTGGCAGCTCTCAGCCACCTG
>NW_007727947.1:86398-119562 GCF_000696425.1 Galeopterus variegatus | reverse complement strand
AAAAAAAAAAAAAAAAAAAAAAAAAAGGAAAGGAAGCAAGGAAGGAAGAAGGAAAGAGAGTTGGGGGGGGGGTAGACAAAAGAAAGATTCTTTTACTCAAATATTTATAAAGTACCTAGTAGATGTCTATAATGGGGTAGATAAAAGAAAGATTCTTTTACTCAAATATTTATAAAGTACCTAGTAGATGTCTATAATGGGCTAGATATTGTTTGGAGTTTTACACCCAGCCTACAAGAATTAGAAGAATCTTGTAATCCTCAGTCCTCACAGATGCTCTGACCCTAAATCTGATCAATGTCCATGCCAAGTCGATACCCAGTATCTGCTGGGAAGGTCCCCTGTTGGGTCAGAACTGCCCTGGCCTGCCAGCATCTGCCACTTCTGGTGGTCACTGCTGCCCAACCCTTTGAGCACAGGTTTGGGTGCCAGCAAGATGCCCCTGGGACCAGAGAAGTGTCCCAGTGGGGCAGCTCTGGCCTTGATGGCTGCATCAGGTTCCCTAAAAGGCTGCATTCCTTGTCTTCAGTCCCCTAGTTGCCATTTGTTATAAAGAAAATGGAAGAGGAATTACTGCAATGTCACGGCATAGGATCAGATATGCTTCACGTTGGGAAAACTTCATATACAAAACTCAAATGTGCAAGTCAGGTCAACTAGTGATACAATAAAACATGGTATTGGAGAATTAGGTGAAAACTACCCACATGGACATTTGTGGAGTCCTCACTTCATACAGGATTTTGTGTAAGGTTCTACGGATATGGAAAGATATTAAAGAGTTCTTATTGTCTAGCTCAGAGGCAGGACGTCACTGTAAGAAGCTAAGTGACATTTGTTGGGAACAGTTAGTGAGTGCCAAGGGAGGGAAACAGAGTGGGTGCAGTGGGAAGTCAGACGGGATGTCACTAAAGGTTGAAGGTGCCTGAGAGGGTCTTGTGAGCGAAGTGGAGCTTGAGCAGAGCTTTGTCGAGGGTGGGAGTGTGGGGAGGGTGTGCCAGGCAGCTGGCATTAAATGGGCAAAGGCACAGAGGTGGGAATGTACACAATGTGTTTTGAAAACAATGACTAGTTGGCTGGAACATGGGTTTGCATGTAGAAGTAGTGGGAAATAGAGCCAGGGAGGCGGGATAGAGTCTTCCCGGATTGCGCACCCAGCAGTTTGCCCCCAAATGCTTGTTAATGATTGGATTAAGAGGAAATACAAGGAAGAAGCTAAGATTACTTTGGAAAATCACCAGGCTGAGTTTCTGTGGGACAGAGGCAGGAGAGGAAAGAAATCAGAACATTTTGATAAGTGAGTAATCTAGCTATCACACATTATTGCCAAGGCTGTTCCACTTCATACAAATTCCACAAAGCTCAGAGAGTCAGTAGATATGTGGCTCTGGCAAGAGAGCTAAAAAAGGAATTCAAAATTGCCGACAACAGAAGTGTGAGATCAAGCCAGGTGTGGATGGAAGTTTCACGCCCTGAAACACGTATGTGGAGTGCGCATTACTCAGGCTTTCTGACTGCAGATTAGCATTAATGCCAGTGCCCGGCTTCTCTTGTCAAGGCGCCCCACAGCTGGCCCCTTCCATTGCTGTCTCCTTCACAGGGGGCACACACTCCCAGCCCTCCTGGTCTCTGCTCTGGCCGATCCTCCTCTGAGCCACCTTGCAGAATTCACCTACCTCCGGGCAGGATCCCAGCCCCTCCCAGTCCAGCTCAGCATGCCTCCCTCTCCTACCTGCTCAGCATTTTGTGTCTATCTAGACTGAAGCCTTTTCCATTCTTGCTTTGACTGTGGTTAAAAGTCCAGTTTGCTTTCCTCTCTCTCTAGAATGTCTGCATGAAGCCAGAGACACCATCTCTTGAGTTCTGTAACCCCAGAGCCTAACTCCATGCCTGCCATGCTGGAGGGCTTAGTAGACGTTTCCTTATTGAACTGAACAGCTGAGTAGTACTGCTCTTTGGCATAATCTGGAGCTAGAACTTGAAGATTGTGTGGCCAGGAGATGCATGTTTGGGTGAGGACATATCATAAAAACTGGGGTTAACTGAGCATGCTGAGGGTTGGGGTGAGAGACTTGCATGGGGCACCTCTGGGTGCAAGAGGGGGCAAGGTAGGCAGAATCAGAGTGAAGGGACAAGGGCTTCTTTAGGAGCTGGAGCAAAACTTGAGGTGATCTGGCCACAGGGTACAGACTGGGCATGGATGTAGGAGAGAAATGGGCCAAGAGGAGAAGAGAGGGGTTCATCACAGGACAGGGAAGGGCTGGAAACAGAAGCCTTCCCAGAGAGAGGACCAAGAAGTCTGTGCATCTGAGAAAGAGACAAAAAAAAAATCTTGATTTTTGTGAGTGCTGGGATGAAAACTTCTGGAGTGATGGGATCTTCAGAGGAAATCTCAAGGAGGGGCTTCATAGATCCAGGACACCCGGGAAGCTGAGTAATGGAGACCTTGCTCAAATAGTCCACCTTGTCTGTGTGTGTGTCTCCACTCTGCCACAAAGCACCTGGGTTACTTAAATGGCCAACACACATGTGCTATGCCATGTGCTTGGAAAGAAAGAGGATTTTGTTGAGAAAAATATAGTTGAGAGAAAAGGACCGAGGATGTGGCTGCTTTCTTTGGATTGTGACAATGTAAATTCTGCAGGACTAAAATACTGGGGATGCTTTCTGACAGAGGGAGGTATGTTGATCCTATCATTGCACAGAGTGGGGAAGCCACAGCCACAATGTGGACACCAGCCAAGTCCAGCTACTCAGACACCTGTCAGGACATGGGCTACCTGGAAAGTCACATTATTCTTCAAAGAACACCACAAAACAGTAAGCTCAACATAGCAAAAGTAAAATCATTATGTGCTACTAAATCAGATCCTAGTTCCTAAGGAAAAGATGTGGTATTGGGCTGGGATGAAAACTTCTGGAGTGATGGGATCTTCAGAGGAAATCTCAAGGAGGGGCTTCATAGATCCAGGACACCCGGGAAGCTGAGTAATGGAGACCTTGCTCAAATAGTCCACCTTGTCTGTGTGTGTGTCTCCACTCTGCCACAAAGCACCTGGGTTACTTAAATGGCCAACACACATGTGCTATGCCATGTGCTTGGAAAGAAAGAGGATTTTGTTGAGAAAAATATAGTTGAGAGAAAAGGACCGAGGATGTGGCTGCTTTCTTTGGATTGTGACAATGTAAATTCTGCAGGACTAAAATACTGGGGATGCTTTCTGACAGAGGGAGGTATGTTGATCCTATCATTGCACAGAGTGGGGAAGCCACAGTCACAATGTGGACACCAGACAAGTCCAGCTACTCAGACACCTGTCAGGACATGGGGTACCTGGAAAGTCACATTATTCTTCAAAGAACACCACAAAACAGTAAGCTCAACATAGCAAAAGTAAAATCATTATGTGCTACTAAATCAGATCCTAGTTCCTAAGGAAAAGATGTGGTATTGGCCATTAAATAGAAAAATTTGCACCTTGACTTGGAGGTATTTTATCCACAAATGTTCTTTTTCCTGCCACTGTTGTTTTTTATATCAATGATCACCTCTGGCCAAACTGAGTAAAAATACTATTTGAGAACCAATGATTTATGAAAATTATACAAATATTGGTTGCTCACATATATAAAATATTGATGACATTATATTCTTTATAATTATCACAAACAGAGTTCATGTGGGTGCAGTGACAGTGTGGCGTTGTGTGTCCACAAGACTGCTGTTAGCTTTCACGTTTCCTGGCAGGTTTCAGTGAGCAGAGGCATGCTTCAGCTGGGACCGAGCTGTTTGTTATGCTGTGTGGTGAGGACTCACAGCTTCAGGGAATTCTGAGTGAAGAAAGGGTGTTAGAGAGAATATTCTCAGGGTCTGAAGAGAGGAGCCCACCTTGGCAGCTCTCAGCCACCTGCCCTCAGTGCTTCATCCTCAGGGGACCAAGAGGCCAGATTCGGGGATGGATGAGCCTTGCTGCTGTCGCTGCTGCCCACTTGGTAACTCTGTCCCCATCTAGGAAGAGCCATTGTGAACCCCAGAGACTGAGCATTGCTAGGGCTGACACTGGCAAGAGACTGACAGTTCCTGGGCCTCCTCTGAAAACAAGAATGCTGGACCCAAAGGTCTCTTCAGGGTCCCTATGACCACCCATGTCCCATAACTTCAATGAGAGGCCAGGGGCTAGGAGGGGGGACATGGTTGGACACTGGTGTTCCTCTGCTCAGACCTTAAACCTTAGTTTGCAAGAACAGGGAGTCACAGGTCAGCAACCTCACACCTAAATGGGCTCGTCACATAGAGTACATTCCCTGCATGACTTGGGCCCTACTTTCCCTGCCACATTCATTGTCACTTCCTTCCTACAATCGTGGATTCAATCAGGACCCATCAATTGCACCTGTAATTTCACAGCTGCGTCTCGGCATCTCTGGGAGCAGGGGATTCTCTGGTCTTCTTTTTTGATCACCCACAGACGCAGGACAGTCTTCTGCATGCACACGCACACTGTAAAGGCTTACTCCTAGTATGTGGCTGTGTGTGAGAGTGCGAGTTTGTACATACGCGTGCATGCGCATGTCTGAGTGCTGCGGGGTGTGAGTGTGGGTAGACATGAATATGTGAGTGTATCATACACAGAGGACTATAGTGAGGACTGCCAGGCATCCAGGCTACAAGATTTAAGGAGGCGATTGCTCCCAGGCCACGCCTGCCCTGGCACAAGTCCAAGAGGGAGAGCCTCCTCACGTTCACACCTGGTGACTTGGTGCCTCCCGCTTGTCCCGGGCAGGTTGTGCATGTCTCTGCATGCTTGGGTGTGCTAGAGTGTCTGGGTGTGTGTGTGTGTGTGCACCTGTGTGTCTGTGTGTCTTGGCAGCTCTCATTGGGTTTCCTAGTCCCTGTCAGCAGGGGAGTGAGGCCTCCTCTTCTCATTCCCCCTGGGTCCCGCTTGCTCAGAACAGGCTACAGCCAGCGTTCCCAGGGCTCAGGTCAGCCCTCACTCTACCCTCACCATGCTCAGGAAGACACTGCAGGTCACAGAATGAGCCCTGGTTATGGATGAGGTCCCTGCTCTGCCACAAGGGCTGTGGGACCCTCCAGGGCAAGGCACGTCTCTCTGGGACTCAGTTTTCTCGATGGTAAACTGTGGCCACAGGGCCTTATCTGTGAGTCCCCTCCAGCCTTGAACAACTCTGGGTCTAGGCAGACTATTCAGTGCCACAAAAATCTATGAAACTCCTGGGATGTGTGAAGCACATACCCTCCCGGGTACTCAAGTAGCTCTGTCTAGAAGGGGAGAGCCACAGAGATAAATCCTCCTGTGCAAAGTCGACTGCAAGACATATCACACAAATAAAGCATTAGGGGGCTTGGGAGTTGGGGAGGAGGAAGAGGGATCATGGAAGACTTTAGGGGGAGGTGGCATTGGAGCTAGGATGGGTGAGGATAGCTGGGATATGGGAAGCATGTGACCAAGTGCTTCTTGAACATGGAGTCAGCCCATCCTCATAGCATCTCTCTGAGGTGGAAATGACCAGTCCCATGTAACTGGATCCTGAGGTCACACCAGTGTTAGGGGTTGAACAAGGATTCAAAGCCACGTGTATCTGACCCTAAAGCCCAGCCTCTTTTATCCCTTTTACGCACTCACTTTTATCCTTTGCCTGAGGTGAAAGATCAGCTCTCTGGCCTCAAGACAGGCACTATCTAGATGAGGCAGATTGGTGAACACAGGCAAAATAGTCTGCAAACAATAGAAGGCTGTGCACAATTGTGTCTACACTGCAAGGTACAGAGAGTGACTTCCAGGGAGTTGGGGACAGAGAGCAGTGTGGGCAGGGGTATGATGCACTCCTGAGTCTCAGATATCCCTGGGCAATGGACAGCTTCCAGCCATAGGACCCGCCAGGCCCTGAGGAAAGGAGAGTCTCAACACAACAGCTGCATCACTGTCAGCGGGACTCTTGAGAGCAGGTGCTAGTGCAAAAGGGTGAGCCCTAAGGCTGGGGCAGGCCTGTCACAGTGAGGGGCACCTATCCAGACAGCCCCATGGCCAGCAGGACAGGTGGGACATGTGGGGCACGGGGACCTTCCTGGGATGTGGTACTGTCATGCCACCAGGGAATATGGGGGCTGGAAGGACCCAGGCCTTGTTATACTCTCAGGGAGATTGCCTAAGAGGGGAAAGTCTTACAGTGTTTGCAGATCTATGAAGGCACGGGGGTTAAGCACTGGAAGTGCCCAGCAAATGTTCTGATTTGGCAGAAGTAGGCATGTCTTTGTGGCACTCACACCTGCAGCTGTGCCACATTTTGCTGCAAGCTGCCCCAAGATGGAGCCCCAGTGTATCCCATCATAGGGCTCGCTGATCCTACACAGGCTCATTTGCTGCCTTTCTGGAACACTGAGTGCCGCAGGGATCAACCAGACTCAAGAAAGCCAGATGAGTTTTATCTGTCAGTGGTGACAACGTGGTTGTGCTGGGGTGTCTGTTTGAGATAAATGACCTTTGGTTCTCCCGTCAACCAGGTTGTTAGCGTTCAGTCCTTGTTGGGGGGGGGGGGGATCCCGAACGTCCCTTCACTTCATCTTGGACATGCCTCAGTAAAGAGATGCTGGTTTCTACCCAGATCCATCCCTGGGGAAGGACACCCAGTCAAGGTAAAGCCCAGACTCAGTGACTTGAATTACAGGTTTAAAACAGAAAACTTCCCATGGAGATTTTTCTGGCCGGTGGCTCATATAAGAGACATTTGCTCATTATGTCCCCATCTGGCTGAGGAAGGGGTCTGGAGAGGCTTTCAGCAATCCAGATGGACTTGTCAGCCCTTACTCTGGACCCGAAGAAATAATCATGAACCTGAAAAATCTACTTGAAAGTGTCATTACTGAAGATGAAGAAAGAAGGGTAGATGACTCTGCCTACCTCACCCTGATTTGCAGACTCCATCCCACGGTCCCTGACTCTGGACTGGATGAACTGGGATTGATCTGGAAGAGTGGAGTTTTCAGGAGCCAGGAGCCCCCTGGATTGTCGTTTTTAGTACTCCTTCCCACAAAGAGAAGCATCTAGCACCTCTTCATGCACGCATTTCCAAGGGAGAATGCCTTTCCGCTCCCTCCCTAAAAGAACCTGGGCTAAGGTGGTCTAGTCTGAACACAGAAAGAATCCCTCCCTCAAGGAACTCTGAGTGTGGGGGCACATTTTCCTTTCTTAGAGGGTGTGTTACGCCCCCAAGTTATATCTCTGAAGGGAGTGGGGGGCTAAAGGGAGCCAGTGCCTCAGCCTTTCCCCAAGTCTCAACTCAAACAAAAGCAAAAATGATCTGCAGTCCTGAATGGGGGCTCATTCCCTTACCTTCCCCTGTCTTAAAATAATCTTTTTCCCCTTAAATGAAACTGTTTTCTTTTATCTTTTGGCTCCTGTGTACTCAGAACCACAGAGCTCAAAGCTTCTCAGCTCAACTGAGAACTCTGCACCTCTTGGACTGATAAATAGAGCAGCTTTAAAACGCTTAGAACTGAAGACAGACCAACTGTGGCGAGAGAAAGTAAACACATCCATGCACCAGTCAACCCTAGCAAGCTCCTCGCTGAGATTACAAACCGCGGTTCCTGCCTGAGCTGGCGAGGATGCTCAGGCAGGCTGGGGGGACTCAGCCACAAAGCAGCCTCCTCTGCCTCAGTCCGTTGAGCCCCAGAGGACTTGGGTCACCTGGGAGTCTTCTTGGGCCCCAGTTTGAATGTTTCAAAGCATAGCAGAGTCTGCCAGTATACCCCCCATTGGTTTCACATTTGGAAATATACCAAGAGAAGAGGGGATGAGCTTCGTTCTTTCTGATCTGGAGGGGGCTCCTCCCCTTTGTCCTTAAGCTCTCTCTATGCAGGTGAAACTTGCCAGTGACAGAACTGGGATTTTTCACAAAACAAAGTGTGATAATGACATAATATGATGTGAACATTTGAGGAAGTTTTCCTATGAAAAGTTCAAACACCCCCCTCCTCAATACACAGACACACACACAAATTGTTTTTATGAGAACCAATTAATAAATGCTAATTCATTCAGGCATATCTCCACTAAATTACTGTTTCATTTAATTGCAAGGGAATTTTCCATTACTAAACTCTCCCTTGCTGATTTTTTTTTTTTGCATTATTTATATATTTTTTCAGTTTCACTAATAGTGAGGTTGGTATGCGATATTATCTGCTGTTTGTATGTCTTAAATTTCTTTTTCATTTAAACTGTTTCCTCATTCTTGCAGCTCCACGTAATCTGAGAGAAACATCATTAAAAGCAGACAAGATTTTATACATAAATGATTGAAAAAGGCACTGGCTGAAATTAACTTGACAGGAACGCATCTCATGTGATTGGTTTTCTCTCATTTCAGGCGTGTGTCAGTGTGTGTGCTTGTGTATGTCTCCACTCTGGGTTAATGTGGGAATGTTTTCCTATGTCAGGAAGTCACAAGTCTATCTACAAAAAGATTGTGCATACACAACTAGGAATGAAGATCACAGGAGCTTTAATAGTAAAATAAAAATAAATAACACTCAAATCTCTTTATAAGTCCCCAGAGCACAATGTGTATTTTCTTGCTTCCTTTTTCATGGATTCAAATCAAGACTTTGACACCCACACACCCGATACCCGAGATCCTGATCAGCCGGCTCCCGAAGATTCTGCCTCTTTTCAGGCACAGAAAAGTGGGGGTTTTTGTACCGGTTAGGGGTTGCTTAAGGGCTGTGGTAGAGATTTTATGTTCAAAAGAATGTGTTCTGAAAGCAGGATTTCGATTTTCTTATACTGAATGGCAAAGGTTCCTTGCACCTGGCTACCTTCGTTTCTGAAATAAGTGCTTTCATTTTATTCTCTCTAGCCTTCTCTCTCTACCCTTTGTTCTGAAAGCAGGATTTCGATTTTCTTATACTGAATGGCAAAGGTTCCTTGCACCTGGCTGGCTACCTTCGTTTCTGAAATAAGTGCTTTCATTTTATTCTCTCTAGCCTTCTCTCTCTACCCTCCCCTCCCCCATTGCCTCCTTTCAGTGTCTTTCTTTTTCTCTTTATTCTTTCCCTTCTTTCTCTCTCACAGTAAACTGTTCTGGAGGATGTGAATGATTAAACTGTTTACTCCAAGGTTTAGGTATGAGAAAGCATGTCACTATAAGTAAAGTTTCACCTTTATACCCACCTCCATCAATAATTACAGAACAAGGATGACTATTAGTAAATCTTTCTTACAATTAGCTCTTACAAAAATGATTTCATTTATTCTGAGCATACCGAGTTCTATTAATTTTACTTTTCACAAAAATTAATTACAAAGCAGAGGAGCTTGCTCCAAATGAAGTCAGCATCTAAAGGGCTTGTGAGTATATCTATGGGAAAATGGATACCCGTAAAACATGTACCTCATTAAAATTAGAGATTTGAGGCCATAAATAAAAAGTTTTGATAGATTATATTAGTATTTACTCTCTAAGTTAAACCAAAATGTCTGTTAATAATTAAAATTCTATGAGATTGATTTTTGTTTTGTTTCCTTCCCTCCCTTTGTCCTCTTCAGCAAAATTACGCAGAGTCCTTTTGGGTGTACACTGATAAAAATAATTAACTTTTCTTCCACCTCCAAAAAGTCCCAAATAAATGCTTCCAATGGACATCAAAAAAATGTCAATCAGAAATAATTACTTCTTATCAATCAGTGGGGCAATTAAAGTGACAAAGCTTGAAAAGATACTTATCTTAAAACTAATTCACGAGGTAGCTAAATTATCTCCTAATTAACTTGCATTGAAGAGGGTAGGAGGATAGACCATCTTGAAACAAAGATGAATTGAGGAACCCCAATACCTTTATGTTCCTCAAGACTGTTTCGCCTCGAAGAAGACGTTATTTTCAACCCATGCAATAAACCTGGGAAAAAAAACATCCTTCCTAAGTGCATTTATTTCTCTTTTCTCCTTTTAAAAACCAAGAGGAGGGAAGGGGGCTTTAGGTCTCAGATCGAAAGTTAGAGGTATCCTTCCTCCTAGATCTTAAGCCTTGTTTTACCACTTGAATGACCTATTTTGAGAACCAGGGATGAGGGTTGCACAAGTTATTTCATACAACTTTTAATGACAACCTGCTTGCTTGTACTAAGCTCTCTTCCTCATTGATACAGTATGATTTACATTTTAATACTCATGTGGCCTTTATCCTTTCCCGTGCAATCTTTGAATATTTTTTTTAAACGTTTTTGCTTTAGAGGATTTTTGTTCCCGGATGCAACAAAAATCACTGCGGATTTTAGGGAACATTCTGCCTATCGCTGACCTGCGCATATCAGAATAACTCACTCTCAACATTCCTTCAGAATAAGACTGTAGCAAAGAAAATATTAAGATCTCTCTGCAAGGCAAGATCAGCCAAGGGTGAGCCGCGGTGGCTTGGGAGGCGGAGGCCACAGAAGAAACTTTTCCCCAGCGTCTCGGGTTATTGGAAGGGGTGGCCTCCGCCTCGCTCCCGCGAAAAGTCGCGCGGCCACCCGCGCCCCAGATTCCCTTCCAGAGAAAACTTAAGTGGGAGCGCTCCATGCAGGGCTGAACTCAGAAAGGAGGTGCTTGGGGGAAAAGGGGAAACCGCTAAAACCCAAAGAGAGAATGGGCTTATAAAAACAAAAGGGATCGGTTTATGAATTAGCTGTAAGTATAGGCAACGGTTCAAGTAAACTGATTAGAAAAACAGAGGATTTCCCATTCAGGTTTGCAGAGACAGGACTTAGAAAAGAAACAGGGGACAACCTTGAACCACCTCAGCTGTGTTTCAGGCAATTCGTCTCTGTTTTATTAGCATTAAATTAAACTAAAGGAGAAAGTCTCATTCTTTCTCCCTCGAAGCTTTACTTATTTATTTGTTTTGGGGAGGAGGAATAAGCCCCTTTCCCTCCCCCAGACAGAAAAATACCTGGCAGTGCCAGGGGAAGACGGCTCCTTCCCCAAACCCAAGTGCGATTTGTATCTGAGCTAATGGGAAAGCATCCATCTCATCATCTGAGACTGTTGCTGATTTAAAATAAAGTAAAAAATAAATTGAGCCTTTTTTCTTTCCCTCTCTTATTCTCATTTATTCTAATGAATGTTTCTAGAATGAAAATGAGTTGGGGGGTTGGGGGGGGGAGAAAAGCCAGCCCGAGGAACAGTGACACCGTCCTTTTTCTCAGGCAGTGTCAGAGGGGAAGGGTACGGTCCGGCCTAGTAAATGCAAGGTCCGAGAGCACCCGCTCCTCCTACCAGCGCCGGTAAGGTCAGGAGAAGGTCGGGAGAAAGGACCGAATCCTGGAGCCGAGCGGAAGTGGACGGGACCAGCCTGGCGTGGGATCGGGCACCGCACGAGGCACCGCTTTTGGCCTCGGGGACCGTCCTGAGCCCCAGGCGGGGGCGACGTCCGGTATTGTATCCCTGTTTGGCTAAGAACTAAGAGGCTGAAACCTGGTCCTGGCCTCAGAAAGTGGCTTAGGAGCGCGCGTGGCTCCCGAGAGCGGACGGCTACGGGGTGCCAGGCAGCTGCCCTCCGGTTCCCAGCCCGGGCGCGCCGGCAAAGGGCCGCGAGGTCTCCAGCCCGCAGTCCCTGAAGCGGCCCGGCGCCCGCAGAAGGCGGCCAGGACGGCTCTGGCCCCGAGCTCTTGTTGGGGAGCGCGGAGCAGGGAGGGAGCACCCTGCTGGCTCCATCTGTGGCTCCAGAGCGACCCGGGGTGGGAAACCTTCTGGCCCCCCAGGGGGTTCCCGGTGCCCCTCCTGGTGCAGCCTCGGCCCTCGGACCCAAGACTGCGCGGCACGGCCCGCCCCCGTGGCGCGCGGGGCTGAATAGAGATCTCAGCCGCCGCGCCGCGCCACATCCGACCCTCCTTATTATAACAAATGTCCCGTTTGCCGAGCGGGACTTCATATTCGCCGAGAATTCATCTGAAATATTGATTTCCTCTCACTTCGTCGGCCTAAATCGATAGCGATGCGCCCTGGCCCCATAAATCGCCTTCCCTGCGGCCGGCCCGGCCCCCACCACCCCCGCCGGCCGAGCCGCGCCTCCGCCCGCTGTCCGCACTGGCCGTGCGCCGGGGCGGCCGTGCCCACCGTGCCCACCGCTGCTGACCTGCCCCGACCCTGCGGCTCCTCTCGCACACAGACCCCTCCCGGCCCGGGCGGGGAGGGGTCTGTGTGCGAAAGGAGCCGCAGGGTCGGGGCAGGTCAGCAGCGGTGGGCACGGTGGGCACGGCCGCCCCGGCGCACGGCCAGTGCGGACAGCGGGCGGAGGCGCGGCCCCCCCCCCGGGGGGGGGGCCGCGCCTCCGCCCGCTGTCCGCACTGGCCGTGCGCCGGGGCGGCCGTGCCCACCGTGCCCACCGCTGCTGACCTGCCCCGACCCTGCGGCTCCTCTCGCACACAGACCCCTCCCGGCCCGGGCGGGGAGGGGTCTGTGTGCGAAAGGAGCCGCAGGGTCGGGGCAGGTCAGCAGCGGTGGGCACGGTGGGCACGGCCGCCCCGGCGCACGGCCAGTGCGGACAGCGGGCGGAGGCGCGGCCCCCCCCCCGGGGGGGGGGCCGCGCCTCCGCCCGCTGTCCGCACTGGCCGTGCGCCGGGGCGGCCGTGCCCACCGTGCCCACCGCTGCTGACCTGCCCCGACCCTGCGGCTCCTTTCGCACACAGACCCCTCCCGGCCCGGGCCGGGAGCGAAGAAAGCAGGCACCGGGGCCGGGGAGCTCGAGCGTTTTGGAAGGCCCTGGGCCGGGGCGCGGGTGGGAATGGGGGTTCAGGTCCGGGGGCCGCTTAGTCCTCGCCAGCCGGATGACCCGCGCGCGGCCCGGTGCCTGGCAGGGAGGAGTCGAAGAGCACCCGGGTGCGCTCCTGGGTCCCAGGCCCCGGACCACGGGCTCCTTTTCTGCTGGCGAGAGAGACGCAGGGGGCTCGCAGTCCCTCCGGGGGAGTCACGGGAAAGGACCGCGCGCACCCGAGGACTAGGGCTTAGAGGTCGGCGGCAGGGCAGCTGCCAGTCCAGCACCGGCGCGGCCCAGGGCCTGAGAGTGCCAAGGAGGTCCACCCTCATGGGCCATGCCAAAGGGGGGTGGGGCGCAAAGGACACCCGCAGTGTCCCCAGAGAGAGTCCCTCACCGCTCCGTGTGGTCCGCAGAAACCAAGGCCTGGAGAGAGCTGCTCAGCCGGGCCGAAGGGGACCCCAGGGCCCAAGAACAGCGAGAGGCGGCCCCAGCGGAGGGCAAGGCCCGAGGCGCCCCCAGCTGCGTCCCGTCCCCACGCCGTTGGGTCCCGCGAGCCCTAAGCGTACGCTCCCGAGCCCCACCGACCCGAGAGCGCACGCAAGGACGCAAGGCGGCGCGGGGCTCGGGGGTCCTGGCCGCGCCGCGTCCTTACCGGATCTGATGGAGTTGTGAGGCATCGCCGGGGAGTCGCTCGCAGCCAGCCGACGAGGGCTCGGGGCTTCCTCACGCAGGTCCCAGCCGCTCCTGCCGCCACGCCACTGCCCTGCACAGACCCAGGGGAAGGGGCATGAGATTCGATGCCCGCAGCCTTAGACCCCCTCCTCAGGTTCTATCCCTTAGACTTTTATCGCGTGCCAGGAGTCGGAGGATTTTTAGGCAAAGTGGGGCCGACCTCAGCCTGGCCTAGCTAACATGGCCATCCGGGGGATCCCGCATTGGGAGTGCATTGAGGAAGCACCAAACTCCAGGCTGTCCCAACCTTATTCCGTTTAACTTGGGAGGGAGAAGGCTGCCAGGCTTCCCGGGACGCTCTCCTTTTTCGAATCCCCTCTCTCCCAGTGAGCTTCCTAATAACCCCTGGGCGACGTACCTGGCCTGCCGGCCGCAGGCCCTCACTGCCTGGGTCCGCCCGTGAGGGTGCCCTGGGTCCCGCGTCTCTCCTGGTTCTGAAGTTTGTTCCCATCCACCCGGCATCGCCGGCCGGTTTTATCCCGCCGAGGCCCTGGGAGATGGGTCTGGCGAGGCTTGCAGGCCGCGGATTGGCTGGCTGGGTGCAGGCGGGTGCGGGAAGGGGAGGATTTTGCAAGGGGGACATGGCTGAGTGGACTCAGGAGTTAGAAACATTCGCTGGAGCTTCTGTTTCCAGTGGAGAGAAGAGGGAGGCAGCTGAGCCCTAACTCAGCAGGCCTGGAAATATGGGAGGAGTGCGAGATGGAGGCCTCGGGGCCTGAGGATGAAGTTCTGTGCGTCCTCCTGGGGTCACTGACCATTGGAAGTGAGAGACATGATCTCCTCTCATGACACCCTAGGACTCTCCTCTCACACCTGGTCTGTCACTGAGAAGCCGACTTTTCTAGGAGGGAACTTTTGTTTTTATGCCTGGTTCCTAAGGTAGACACCTGCTTGCAGGGCTGCAGGCTGGGAGGCCTCACCTTCCCACTACTGGTGTAGACCTCTTCCGGGGTGAATCCTACCAGCCCCTGAAGCCATTGCCTCCGTCCCACACAGACAGGATCCACACCTTCACATTATCGGGTTACCCAGAATGGTCACATAACCCGTTCCACAGGGACTACTCTGTCCTCCCAAACACACGCACAGCCATCTGCCCTCTTTCTTGCTTCTTGAGGATTTTGAACTTGAGGGGAGAGTTCAGGGGAAGGGCATTGAGAGCCTAGATTTCACCTCAAGTGGAAGGGCCTTAGAAAGGGACGGGACTGAGCTGACCTCTGGCCTTGTCTATAGGAATCAACAGCCTTGGCAGTGTGCTGTGGATAGAAGGGGGTCTTTGGGGTGGGAATGAGAGGGCCTAAGCTGTGGCAAAATCTGTCCCCTCCTTCCTCATAGTTCTCTCTGCTGAGAGTCAGGGTACAGAGAAGATTGTGTGTGGGTACATGTGAGCAAATCCCGGAGTCCCTGCCCGGCCCGGGGCGAGGCCCAGATGCTCCCCCATCTCAGGCCAGACCTCTGCACTCAGTATGCCAGCTGAGAGGACAGCCATGCTCCCTCCAGAGGCAGCTCTGTGGGTAGAGGGGCTGCTCTGGGACATGGAGGCTGAGGTGCTGGAGGGAGAGGGAAAAGAGGGAAGGGGCAGAGGAAAATAGGGTGTCCCGGGATGTATATGTGTGTGAAACTCACTGTTTTTTTTAATTAAAAAAAAAAGTTTTATCTTTCATGTTAATTTACTACCTTCCCTCACCCAGCCTTTCTCATCTCTCAATTTAGGAGAAATTAATCATTTTATGAAAAGAAAGAGAAAAGAATGAGTGTGTCCTAAATGGATCCTTTGCATTTGTAAAGGGCTCTTAACAAAAACAATAGGTGCTTTATTATATTGAATGTTACTCCAAAATGGTTATTTAAAATTGCTCTCTGGTTTCCAAAGGTCCGGATCCTCAGCTTCTCTGGTCAGACTCCCTGGAGAGAGAAGGTTGACAGGTGTCGGGATGGAAGTGAATCTTGGCATAGGTCCCACTGACCCCATGGGCCAGTTTGCCATGCTGGGCCCTGATCAGCTGTGCAGTTGAGCTCCGGAGGGTGGAGGTCACAGCAGTGGCTCTTGTCATCCACCCAGGCCCCCTTCCTACCAGGAGGGCAGTGCTCCAGGGGAGTCTGACAAGCCCTCATCCAAAAAGTTCTGAAAACTTCAGCAGTTCTACCCCAGCCAAGGGTCTGATAGGCCCTAAGAACCATCAAAACTCATGCATCCATTTTTGCCAGTGCTCTTTTACCACCCAACAATGCGAGTATTTCTCTTACTGCCCCTGTGTGGGGAAAAGTTCTCAAAGGACAAAAACAGCAAATTACCAAAACATTGCTGTCCCATTTTTTTTTTAGCTCATTAAAAACAATATAAAAACTTAATGTGCAGTCGTGCAGAGCTACTCTGCAAGGAAAATACATCCATACACCTTGAGAGCTCCCTTCTCCAGACTGCAGGTGACATAGTATATGACCAGGAGGAGACTCTGCAGAGATCTTCTAGAACCAACAAACAGGAGGAAGGCAGTGAGCTCCTTCTGCAGAGATAAACACAGCCTGGAGGACTGGCCGGCTTTCTAATAACAATGGGAAATCGGACACGGGTTTGTTCACTGGTGCTTTCTAATTCTCTGAGACCAAGGCCAAGGAAATGTAATGACTGGTACCCCAACTTCGTCCCTCTGGCATCAGTCTCTTCCTCTGCAAAATGAGAGGTTTGAAATACAAATATTTAAAAAAATGCTTTTTAGCACAGTTTTTCTTTGAACTTTAAAAAAATCCTTTAAAAAATCTTTTAGTTAAGCATAAAAATCATATGCCTTTCTTTGACGTTATTTGACATTTCAAAATAAATTTGCGTCATGACTAAGAGACTCTCAGTTCAACGGGAAATCTAGAACTCCCATTTTAAAACCAATACTTCCTTCTTCACCCTTTTTCTCACACTTGATGCCCCTAAGGCTTTCAGGCCGAAGTTATCATCCGGCAAGCTGTGGTTTAAAGCCAGTTATGATTTTTTAAAAAAGAACTCGTTTTTCTGAGAAAGTTTAGTTTATTGCCAATGTTAAAATATAATAATAGAGAAGAGAGAGTAACTGGTTTGCCATTAAAAATTTGAGAGATCTGGCTACAGGTCTGAGAGTTTCTTTGTGGAAATGAATATTCTTTCAGGTTTAACATTCCAACAATCCCAGGTAACTGCCTAACTCCAGGAAGTTTTTGAATTTGCATAATATTCTGTGACTTTTAAATTCTGTGTTTATCTGCTGAACCTTCAAAAGATGGTCTTTCTTTCCAGGATTCGGCTAAAATCCACTGAGCTGGTGGTAAAGTGATGAACTCTCCTGGTTTTCAGGGGATAAAACCAAGGGTGTTGCCTCGATGTGAGATTTTCAGTGCTAAAACTGGGACTGTTTGGGGCAAACCGGGATGAGTTGGTCATCTTAGCTGATTGGAGTTGGGGAAGAGGATGGTTTGGGGTCTTTGATAAACAGCCCAGAGTTTCAATTGATTCCTGAGTTTGATTGTGCAAGTGGAATCCTACCACCTGCTGGCTCAGGTGAGTGGGTCCCTTGAACTCCAGCATGGTCTGTGGGCCTCTCCCCCTCACCCCCGTGTACCCTAGCAGAGGAAACCTGGGACCAGCTCCTTCTCGTTGACATGAAGTCTCCGAAGTTTCTCTGTGCAGAGTGCCCAGAGGCCAGCCTTGGGGAAGACCCCTCCTGCAGCAATCCTCCTTGCTTACTTGTCATGCCACCCTCCTCTACAGGATGACATGTAGTTCCTGTGTACGTGTGTGTGAGACTCTCAAGGAAGAGAACAGCAGCTCTCCACTCTGAGTCAGAAGGTGAGTGTTCCAGCCCTGACTCTGTGGAATGGTACCATTTTTTTTTCTCTGAACCTCAGTTTCTTCTTCTGCAGAATGTGGGTGCAGGTGGTGGGCAGGGAGAGTAAGACCCCCCTCTGTTGTGAGGAAAATGGAATTATGAATGTGAAAGCCCTTTGAAAACTACAGCTCTGTACAAAAGTTAATTATTAGTAGACAACAAAGGCAGGGGCCATACATTCAAGAAGGGCAGAGTTAAAACTCCTCTAAAATTTTGCTGTGGAAGTTGGTTCCTTTAATCCTTTCCCAAAAGCACCGTGAGTTTTTTCAAACAGCCACCTAGACCGCAGTTGGAGAAGGAAGGGCTGGTGAGCTGTGCTTGTGGTGCAGGGGTAGGGGCTGCAGTGGTGCAGGGGTAGGGCAGGGGTATGTTTGAGGGGAGCAATTAATATCCCCTGACCCAGAAAGCGGGGAGCAGAGTCGATGGCAGAGAGGGGGCCTGTGCCGCAGCAGGCTTCCAGCCCGCCCACTTGGCTTCACCGTTTTGCAGAGGGCAGAAGTGTCCAGGGCACCTGCTCCGCCCTCTCCCCTCCCAGACGTGCTGACGCTGCTGCAGCCACATGGGATTTCTACCCTGTGCCACACTCAGGAAATGGCCGACAGCCTGCCCTGGGGCCTCCTGGTGGCTGTGCTTTAGAATCAATCATTAATTACTCCATGCTCCTCACCCCACAGGCTTTCAAAACACAGAAATGGAAATACAGGTCCTGGTAGGTGAAAGGAAAAGGACTGTGGCTATGGAAGGCAGTTTGGAAAAAGCCACTCATGGCATTCATCCAGATGGTTTGGGTGGGACGAGTCCTGGGCACATGTCTTTCAGGCTCTTTTCCTCCAGTGGCCTCTTGGCAGTGCCACCTGGGCTACTAGGACGAGACCCTCAGCTGGGTAGGATAAAACCACATTAGGGAAGCGGAAAGGAAGGTGACAGAGTGAGAGGAAAGGAATGATGTATATGGAAGGATAACACAGGTCATTTTTTTTCTCTCTAGTAATAATACTTTTTAAAAAGTTACAGATAACAAGGTAGGCCCTTTTTGTAACCCATTTTGCAGATGAGAAAACTAAGTCCCAGGGAAGGTAAATAACATGACCACGGTCACCCAGCTGGTAAGTGGCTGACTCGATAGCCAAATAAACACTATTGATACAGGCCTTCCCCTTAAGTGTTGGAAGCTCTGCTCACCCCAGCCTGGCTCCTCCAACTCCCCAGCACCTATCCCCCCAACTCTCTTCATCAGGAAGGAAGGTTCTGGAAACCAGGAAGTGGCCAGGGTGAGGTCAGACCCCCATGACAGGAAAACTTTCCTGCCACAGGAGAAGAGAGTAACTCACTGGGCAGGAATGTCATCCCCTCAGCCAGGCCCCTCTGGTCCAGCCCACAGCAGCAGGAGTCAGGACACAGGAATCTTCTTGGGCCAACTGCAGGGCACTGGAGTGGGCTGCCTTCCTGACAGCTGTTCTTGGGGAGGTGCCAAGGAAAAAACCCAGGCCCAGGGCTTTTCATCAGCCTCAAGGTTGGCTTTGTTCTCTGTGGCCTTGGAATGCCAGAGGTTCCTGCTCTTGGCACAAACCACAGAACAGGGCATGCCCTCCCAACCCCTGGCAGGGCCCAGGGACCTGATAAAAGGATCAGAGACCCTGGTGGTTGGGGTAGGGCAGGAGGACAGAGGCTGAGGGATAGAGAAGATTCAGGAGGTCTAGCCTGCCTTTTGCCCCAGCCTTCTCTGCCTGCCCCCTGGAATGTTCTGGCACATTCTGAGCAGAACAAACTTGGGCACGTTGTCTACTCCTCTATGGGTCTAGACTCACTTCAAGACCATCTCCTGCCGGTCAGACCTCTTGCGTCATGCTGTAGGCTGTTTAGTCCCTGACTTCCTGCGTTTGGAGGAGCAGCCTTGAGGGTGTAGCACTTGGACCCTCATTTTTCTCTCTGTGCTCCAGTGGCTATCCTTGCCTCTTTCCCACCCCACACCAGAGTGCACACGCCATCACCTTGAGGGGATGCCTGTTGGGAGGAAGCTTGACCCCCAGTGAGGAGACTTCTACTTCCCAGGCCCTCACGGCGGCCGGGCAAATGAAAGGATGAAAAGAAAACCCAAGGTCGAGGTGACAGTGAGTCCCACCGCTCCCCGACTGAACTCCTCCTGCACTTGCAAAGAACAGACACAGAATGCATCGTGGCGAGACAGAGTGAGTCACCACCTGTACATTTTTCTGAACTTTGTTTTAAAACGTTTTCCATTTTTAGGCATACCATCTTTGGGGAAAGTGGCATTTCCTTTTATTTGTCCTACACTCTTCTCCTTTGAACATCATGGTGTGCACTGTGGCCCTGATGATGCCTGTTTGCTTTGTCCACATTCTCTTTATAGACATTTATAGGTTTTGATTGACGGATTGTCACTCTGTGACTGTCTGCTCTAAGACTTCATTTTTTCCAAGTAGAATCACTTTCCTCAGGCTCACTCCAGTGGAGACAACCCAGAGTCCAGGGAGGAGGGTCTTTCCCATTTGGATCCTGGCACCCACTCTTCATAATGCACAGATGGCATAAGAACTGGGAATCTAGTGGCCAAAGTGGGAATCCTGGCACATTCCTGTAATGGCTGTGTGACTTTGTGCCAATCATTCAACTTCTCTGAGCTGAAGGTTCTGAGACTGAAGAGTGAGACTGACAGTCCTGTTGTAAAATACTGTGATGATTAAGTCAGGTAAAGTGCTCAGAGCACCGTGAGAGCTCAGTAAGTGTTAGTGACTGAGAGTAACACAAGCCACAGTAACAGAAAAGTGTTGCCCATAGACCTGGGCTTGGCGTCATTGTCACTACACTCAGGACACCAGGAGGCACTGAAAGGTTTCAAAGGTGGCAATGGGGTGAGGCAGCTGGAGAGAAGGTGGACTGAAGACTACCTGAGGACAAAGTCTCAGGTCAATCAGGAGCGTGTGAGCACTGTCCTCCCCTTGTACCCCGCGTGTCCGAGGGGCACTGGCTGGGGCTCAGGCCTCCGCCCTCTAGAGCGCTCAAGACTACACACATGGACTAGAACCTGCTCTGTAGCCTCAATGGGCTGCCAAGTTCTAACCACCTGAGAACTCTCCTTCAAGAGAGTGCTCCATGCTATCAGGGCAGAATGTGACACAATTCCTGGGAGGCATGTGGCTTCCCGAGCTGCAACTCTCTAGGCTCAGTTTCTCACTGGAAAATGTGTGACCTTGCTGAATTACTGAGATTCATTGAGAAGCCAGAGTCTAGTTTTCTTTCTGTACTTATTTTATTCTGTTATTTTAGCATATACACAAATGTATCGTAAATTATTCAAATGCTAATGATTAATGTCCCCCTTCTGCCATCCCTTAGCACGAGGTAACCTTGTTATCTATTTGGTATTCATCCTTCAAGACCTTTTCTGTTTATGTGCAGGTGTCTGTTACCATGGAAGTTATGGCCTTTGTTTTTAGGTGTGTATGTTTCAGCATAACTGGTAGCGTTCCGTCTGCAAGTCTTGCTCTCCAAGTTGCTTCTATTCCCTTGGCAATGTCTCGACCATCTTTTCATGTCAGAAAGTATGGCTCCATCTACTTCTTTTGAACTGCTCCATTATTGTCCAAAATATGGATATAATATAGTCCAATTATCCCCCTTCCAATGGATATTTATGTCTCTCAAATTTTTTCTTATCAAAATTGTTCTGCAATGATCTGTGTGAATATTTTCCTGGAGATACAGGAAATGGAATTGTGGGGGGGCACAGAGTGGGCACCTCTAGAATGGACATGGGTGAATCAGCCTAGTCTGTCTTCTCTTTTCATTGCTCTTGAATATTCCTTTAAAGACTGAAGATAAGCAGATATGGCAGAGTGAGAAAGAGAGATTTCCTAATCCGAGGCCATTGTCATCTTCCCGGCAGTAACCAAGGTGCACAGAAGCTCGGGGCAGGTGTCCTGACTGGGAAATGCTCTTGATCTCAAGAGCATCCTTGACTACTTACAGGTAACCAGGGAATAAAGAGAGGGTGCACCTCAGCCTCCTGAGATCCCAAGGCCACCTTCTCAGGTCAAATTGGGTGACTGAGTCTGTGCTCTCTCCTTCAGGATTCAAGAGAAAACTGGACCCCCATGCTTGGGACTCAGTCTCTTCGTTCCAGAGCCTGAGGAATTGTGAATTGTGGAAAGCACACTAGACTCAAAAGTTGGAGAGACCTGGGTTTGTGATACAGCCCTGCCCCCAGCTGTGTCACCTTGGGAAAGTCACTCACTCAGTCTGATTGCATATCATGTCCACATCCTGTCAGCAGGATGGTGTGAAAGTGATATATAAACTGTTAAGAAATAGGCGAACTGTGAGGGACGATGGATTTGAAGCAATTATGATGAATATGATGCCACGGTTAGCTCACCAGGAGAGCCTTTTCTCTTGCCCTCCTCCCTTCCCTTTCATGTATTTAGCTGTACAAACGTTAACTGAGCATCTACTACATGCTGGGCCTTGTGACTGGGAACATAGCAGTGACTGAAACAGAGTCATATCTCATGGAACAGACGGATTCTTGCAGGGAGATGCACTAGGTGCTGTGATGGTGTGGGGAGCAGAGAGGGCACCTCACAGAGTCTCAGCTGTTCAGAAGAGACCCCTAAGCAGAAACCAGAAGGAAGAGTTGGACTCAACCAGACGGATGTAAGAATGGGAGGGAGTGAAGGTGGAATGTTCTGGTGTGGGCAGAAAACAATACCTTACGTGAGGATCCAGAAACCCAGGGAGCCAGGCACATTTAGGGAACTGAGTTTAGTGCAGTGAGGGATAATGTACAATGATAGGGTGTGTGTACTGGGCGTGCGTGCGTGCATGCGTGTGTGTGTGTGTGTGTGTGTGTGTGCGTGCGTGCATGCGTGTGTGTGTGTGTGTGTGTGTGGAGAGCTGAGAGATAGGTCTGGGAAAGTGTGCAAGGTTAGATCACAGAAGTCCTTGTAGGCATATTGAGGAATTTGGACTTAATACTAAAAAGCAAGGGGATTTTAGTGGGGGAAAGAAAGAAAGAATAAAGGTCTGTTTTAGGAAGTTCTTCCTGGCTGCAGTGTGGTGAATGGATTGGAGGAGGCCAGGGTGCAGGCAGGATGGGGGTGAGAGACTATGTTTCCGTACTTCCCCGAGGGTTGATGGAAGCACTGGGGATGGAGGGACGAGATGATGGGGACTGTGACAGTCAGGTTTTGACTCTCAATTGTATTCCTGGCCCGGAGGTGATAGGTTGCAGCCCTGTGAAGACCAGATCGAGTGTAGCACTGACCCTGTCCTGTTTTCCCATGTCCTCTGGGGGATTCAGACCTTGGTTCCTCAAAGCATGATGGCCACTGCAGACAGATAAGGTTCTTCCCACCTCAAAACCTTCTAATGGCCAAGGGGAAGTTTCTGTCCTATCAAGAAACTGATGAGAGAGATGAGGAACCAGACTGCCATAGCTGGGCTGATGGGGTGGATGGAAGAAGCCATGTGCCTGAAGTTGCTCAGGGTCTTAGATTTCAAATCCCACCCCAATCTGGACACTGATAGTACCCCTGTGGCTGAGTGACAGAGAAACCCTAAACAGAATGAAGGAAAGTTATACAAGGGGTTTCTTCCTTTGATATAGGTTAGTGAAAAAAGCACTGGCAAGAGTCAGGAGTCTAGGGTCCCAGGTTTCGGTTCGAGGCTCCATGACCTTGGGAGGTCACTCAGCTTATTTGAGCCTTGGCTTTCCCACCTCTATAAAGAAGGAGCAAGAGGAATATTTCCTAGAGTTGTGTCTTGAGCAAAAATCACTCAATACCCCCACACCTGTGTTTTCACATTTTCAATAGAGTACTTAAGAACATCTTTTTAAATCTCATTGGGTTGTCTCTTATGAACCAGTGTGTGTGAAGGCACTTTGAAAACCCATCAGTTATAATAATGCTATAGACTGATATAAAACTTATTAGTGAATAAGTGCTATCACATATTCATTATCACATTTAATACATTTGTCACTACATACACACGTAACTATATATTGCTATGTGTATCTACTTACTGCATAATAATGTATAATACCTCATATAGTGTGTATCTATGTATGGACGTATGTGCATGTGTGTATATTTATCTAAAATGTATAATACAGCAGGCATGACATTCTAATATATTCCAAGTCATATTCAGTGGCTTTCTAGCTCACTCAGAGAAAATGACAAAATTCTTACAATGGCCTCCAGAGTCCTATTCGAGCAGCACACATTCCCCACTTCCCACCCTACCACCTCCCTCCTATATTTCCTCCTGCTCTCACCGTCTGTTTTCTGCTGCTATAACAGAATACCACATGCTGGGTAATTTATCATGAACAGAAATGTAGTTGCCTCATGGTTCTGAAGTCTAGGAAGTCCAAGAGCATGGTGCTGGCATCTGGCAAGGCCCTTTGTGCTGCATCATCCCATGGCAGAAGGCAGATGGACAAGTGAGCGTGTGAGACAGAGAGTGGAAGGGGGCCAAACTTCATCTTTTTTTTTTTTTTTCCTTTTTGTCTCTTTTTTTCGTGACCGGCAATGGATCACAACCCTCAGTGTCGTGCCCGTACTGGACCGGGACCGGCAACGGGATCGCAACCCTCGGTGTTGCGCCCGCACCTCGCTCAGCCAGTGAGCCGCCGGTCTGTATGTGGGATCCGAACCCTCGGCAGGAGGGCCGCTGCGCTCCCAAGTGGCGCACTATAGCAGTGCGCCACCGGGCCGGCCCCAAACTTCATCTTTTTATCAGGAACCCACTACTTCCGAGATAACGGCATTAATCCTAATTGCGTTTTAATAGTCCCACCTTCTAATACCATCACAATGGGAATTTAACTTCAGCATGAATTTTGGAGGGGCATTCAAACCATAGCACCCTCTTTTCTTCTGCTCCAGCCACACTGGCCTCTGCTTTCTTCGAACATACCAGGCTTGCTGTCGCTCTCGATCTGTATGTCACTGTTTCCTCCAAGTTAGTCTGATGCCAGCTCCCTCACCTCCAAGTCTTGGCTCAGATATCACCTTCTTAGTGAGCTCTTCTCTAATCCCCCTACTGCAAACTTCTCTCCACTTCCCATCCTCCCGTCTTTATCCATGTTACTGTGACTCATCTCTCTCCACCATCTGACATATTATATATTTCACTTATCTATTTGTTTATCATCTGTCTCCCCTGAGTAGAAGGTAGGTTTCATGAGGGCAGGGATTTCTTGTGAGTTTTATTTACTTCGGTATCCTCCATGCCCAGAACAGTGCCTGGCACACAGGCAATGCTCTGTAAACATATGTGGCTGCATAAGTTTTTGATGGAATGAATATCAGGGTCAGAGCAAAACAATGATCTCATTGTGACGTCATGGTGGAGTCACTGGGCACACAGCAGTTAACAAAAGAAACACTGGACCAAAGTCTCAGCCATGCATGCTTCTCATTGGTACTTGGAAGCTAGTGGCAGAAGCAGAAACTTAGCTTTTAATTTTTTTACCTAGAGTTGCTGCCTGCCTGTCTTCTTTTTCTGGGTAGCTAGAGACCTTCTAAGTAGAATGTTGGTAGGAGTTGGGCACAGGCCACGGGCAGGATCCTGGAGTGCCTTCCCCAGATCTCAGGGGCAGTGGGAGACAACCAGACTACTCTCGTCTTCTTTGGCTCTCTGTCCTGCCACTGAGGGTTCCAGATTTCTGGGCAAAGGTTATAGCACCTACTGCTCAGGGAACATGTGACCACTTGAGTGCTGCTGGGTTGGAACAACCTGCACAATCAGATTATTGTGCTAAACATGCAGGTCCCCTTGCCAAGACACACCCCGTTCCAGCACTGCCAGGTCCTTTCGGGACCCTGATTTACAGGGGCCTCAAACTTGGGGGGAAGGGTGTTGTCCAAATGGCCCTAGGGGAGGGTGAGGTCTCTGTGAGACTCACTTAACTCTAGTCTGCACTGAGATCCAGGGAGAAGTAGATGGAGAGGGAATAAATAAGCCCATCCTAGCTTGAAGCCCTATGAGGAATGGCAGACACTAACAAGGCCATTACTGTTTGATTCTTGGTGATACTTTGGCATTAACCATTGACCTCCAACATTTGCTTTGGGTGGTGAAGTTTGTTGAGCACTAACTGAGTTTTTAGAAGTCTGAAAGTTTTCCTCCTCTCATGAATGGGTCCAGAAATTCTCATCAGGTCACTGTTCACTCTTAGAGGTGGATCTTTCTTACTAGAACTGGTCCTTAGCAGGTCACTAAACAAAGATTTGGGGCTACTGAACTCTGGGTGACCTCTGCCAAACTTGGAGAGACCATGGTGGGTGAGTTTCTTGAGAGGCAGACTGAGCTGAGAGGCAGCACATCCCAGCTTTTCTACTTTTAAGCTGAGTGGCTCTGGGGAAGCCAGTTAACCTCTCCAAACCTTAGTTCTCAAATCTATAAAATTGGGATGACGATGATGACCTTAAATGGAGTGAGGTCTATAAAATATTGGCCTGCACAAGAGTGTGTTTGTCCCTGTCCACTAGGAGCAAAGAGTCCTACAGGGCTTTGCACCTTGTTGACACTTAGGCAAAGCTCACTGGTAGGTTTCACTCCACAGGGTCATTCAGGGACTGCGAGAAAGTCCAACCCCACTTGGGGGTTTACTTTTTCATTGTAGGTGACCCTAGGGGAGATGGCATGATGAGGGAGCTTTGGTCACAGCAACCTTGACTCTAATACACCGGTGAATAAAGAATATTCCTTTGCTTGGTACATTGTGAGATTCTTGGGTGCCTGGTATGTAGTTAGTGCTAAAAAGAGATGAATCTGAATCAAGGAGCTGAAGGTCAACCTGGCCACTTTGGGTCCTGGATATTCATTATGGGTTTGGAAATCCCAGTTCTGCTTTGTTCTCACCTCTCAGCACATCCTTCCACAAAGACAGAGGAAGAGACACTAACAGCACTCACCCTTTCCCCTCTTCTCTTGCAGGAAAGATGTTGGTCTTTCTCGTCTAGAGGTCTAGAGGCCAGGACCCAGGCACCTGAGATGCCCTTGCCCATGACCCTGGCTCTTGGGACCTAGCAGGTGATTTCTGTGTCCCACGTTTTGTTTCCCCAGAGTCATCCTCCAGGGGAACACACACACCCCTGACATGTGAAGGGAGATCTGGGCAAGGAAGGACGGACATTACAATGATTGAGCACTTACTTTGTGAGCACTAATGATGTGTTAGGTGCTGTTCAAGGTGCTGTGTATCCACCAGTTTCACCATTCTTAGTGCCCTTATTCTTAAACAAAAGCGTCTTGTGACCTTGAGCTTTGGAGTTTGGACAGTCCAAACTAGAGGAGACTCCTCCATGCCACTCACTGTAGGGCCTTAACAAGGGACATTAGCCCTCTTGGAGCCCCCGTTGCCTCACCTGTGAGATGGAGATAGCCTCCGTTTCCAGAGTTGTGTCAGGATTAACTGAAATGGTGAAGCACATGACACAGGGCTTGGTAAGGGCTCTGAAAATTTTAGATGATGATTTTGATGATGAAGAAGAAGAGGAAATAGTGACAGCTCTAAAGTCTCCCCTAGATATTATCCCGGGCTTCCCGGCTCCTTTGAATGTCCAGCAGGACAGCAGAAAGGCCCTGACGCTGACAGTCCTGGGAGACCTGACTAGCTCTCACTTGCCTGATCACCTGGGGTCGATCATTTCCTCCTTTGACACCTTCAGTTCTGAGGTCCGAGGGCTGAGTCCTACAGCACTGGGTCAGTGGCACAATGCCAGAGTTATTCCAGATGACAGAAAGACTTCTCCCAGCGCCCAGGCCTCGCCCCTAACTCGTCTGGGTCAGGCCACCTACTGTCCCCCTCTGCCTGCTGAAGGCAGGAGGAGTAGAGAGGGGAAGGCGGGTATCAGAGAAGGCCCAGTGCAGGAGAGGGCGAGCCCCGTGAGGCTCTTTCTCCCCCTCCCTGCCCAGGAGAGCAGCTGACTTGCTCTAGTTCCCTCCTCCCACCAGCTGGGTCTCCAGGTGCCTTCCTTTAATTAAAAGTATTTAGCCTTCCGCTACACTGGCCCTCATTTGCATGGGATCCTTCCCTTTTTGCAGCCTCAGTATCAGAAGGAGCCAGAAGGTTAATGGAGCATCCTCTGCTGCATCCCGGGACAACCTGGCCCAGTGAGCGTGCCCTGGTTCCCCACGCACTGCCTCCTGGGACTCCGTGAGGTGGTGGTGGCTGTCACTGCAGGAGGGGAGCTGTCAGGTTTCCAGCACCTCTGCTGCCCCCGCTGCCAAGCGAGCTTACAGACCGCATCTCTGTGGGTCCTTAAAGCCAGGGCTGGTCCTCCCTAAGTATCTGTATGAACGAGGAAGGTAGGTATTTTCCAATCACCTATGTGCGGCAGACACTGAACAGAGTTTTGGTGGGTATTTCAGGGAAGGACGAGGCACACCTCCTGCCTGGAAGAAATTAAATTTGCATTGGAGATTACACAAGGAACTGTGATATCCATTTGAAGGTGTTTAAAAACTGCAGGAAGGTTTTACCTGAAGGGGCACTGGCGTTCACAGGGAAGCAGGACACGACATGATAGAAGGGTCAGACCAGACCCTTGCATATTAGTAATTTTTTTTTTAATGAAGATTCTGATGCTAATGAAGATTTTGATGTTTAGAAAAATTATGCAAATCCACCAAGGTCATATCGATGGTGACAGGCAGGCCTGGGGTTTAAACCCTGGCCAGCTGGTCTTCCAGGCCCACCCTTTCCCACTCAGAAGGAGAGGAAGCCAACACGGGGAGATGGGACTCGTTCCCTTCCAGCCGCTCATCCTCTGATGGAAGCTAAGCCACAGACCTGGGAGCTTGCTTCTGACCCAGAGTCACCGCTACCTCATGGTCTGGCTTCCTCAGCAGACAGAGGTTTTCTCTGTAACCTCCCCCAGCCTGTTCACTGCCCCACACCAGTCCCCCTCCATCACCAGGCCAATATCCGCCCCTTCAGCTGTCCCAAGGTCTCAGAGCCCATGGGACAAGAGCAGGAGGGAGGCCTGATTCTTACAGATAAGGAAGGGGAGATGCAGAGAGGGCTCCTTTAATCTGCTTATGTTTTCATTCCTCATCTCAGATTGATTCAGAAAACCCAACCTCCCAACTTCCATGAGCTAGAGCAGATCATCCTTTTTCACAAATCCCTCTTCCCTGGACTAAGACAGGCACGATGATGTGTGTGAGTCTGGGGTGTGTTGGTGTGGTACTGGGAGCTCCTGTGTTTTATCCCATACAGAATGTCTGGTACAGAGTAGACAACCAATGCATATTGAATGAATGAACAGATAGGTCTTAGATTGGGCCCAGAAGCAGAACTAGACTCCCATGTTTAAGAGAGAGGAGGAAGGAATATGGACAAAAATATGGGAGGAGTGTGAAACCCTTTATTCACTGGCTAGTTTCCCACTAATTCTGTAGCCTTCCACCAGCTAGACACCAGGCCTCACATGCCATCAGTCCCTTCTGTGATATTCCTGGGGAAAGTTGGCAACATTCTTTCCCATTTTATTTTGTGGGGCCTCTGGAACTGGGAGCCCAAGGGACCTCCCTTGATTACTAGAGTCAGCCTAGACAGACAGACAGACAGATAGTTAGCATTCTAGGTCCAGGGTACAGAATGGCAGGAGAGAGCAGGGTGAGCTTAGGATTTATTTCAGAGGTGTGTTTTCAGTAGCTCATCCTTTTTTCCTACCAGCTGGTGAAGCACATGGAATATGAGAGTTTTTCACTAGTGCTTTCTCAGCTGCTCACCCTGGCGTGGGGTAGCTGGTGAAGCACATGGAATATGAGAGTTTTTCACTAGTGCTTTCTCAGCTGCTCACCCTGGCGTGGGGTAGCTGGTGAAGCACATGGAATATGAGAGTTTTTCACTAGTGCTTTCTCAGCTGCTCACCCTGGCGTGGGGTAGCTGGTGAAGCACATGGAATATGAGAGTTTTTCACTAGTGCTTTCTCAGCTGCTCACCCTGGCGTGGGGTAAGCTCTCCTTTCTCACATCTCCTTTGCCGTGGATGCTCTGCTGAGCTGGGGAGAGACGGGGAGACTTCTCTGAAGAATGGCAGCAACTAACTCCCCCAGAGCACTTTTTTTTTTTTTTCCTTTTTTGTCTTTTTTACTGACCGGTACCGGGATCGCAACCCTCGGTGTTGTGCCCGCACCGCGCTCAGCCAGTGAGCGGGAACCGGTCTCCACATGGGATCCGAACCCTCGGCGGGAGCGCCGCCGCGCCCCCAAGCGGCTCACTCTCCAGTGCGCCACCGGGCCGGCCCCCCCCAGAGCACTTTTTTTTTTTTTTCTTTTTTACTGACCGGTACCGGGATCGCAACCCTCGGTGTTGTGCCCGCACCGCGCTCAGCCAGTGAGCGGGAACCGGTCTCCACATGGGATCCGAACCCTCGGCGGGAGCGCCGCCGCGCTCCCAAGCGGCTCACTCTCCAGTGCGCCACCGGGCCGGCCCCCCCAGAGCACTTTTTACTACCATTATCTCATATCATCCTCATGAGCAATGGATGAGGTTAATGTTGGTCTGTTTTATAGATGAACGAAGTAAGGTCTGTTGGACTAATAATGTACACAAGGTCACTTACCTACTGAGTGTTGGGATTGGGATTTGGGACCAGACCCTCTGATTCCAGAGACTAGGGGGGCTGGGGAAGACCATGTGGAAGGGAACTGGAGGCTAGACAAGATCCTTAAACCTCCAGGCGTGGCCCAGGAAAATAGAATCTTTTTGAATAGGACACTTAGAAGAATAAGGCAAACGACTTGCTTGAGATGACACCCAGTAGATCTCTTCTCTAATTCAGGCACTGTGACTCTAGAGATATACTGAAACAAATATTTTTATGGGAAAAATGTGACAATACCAATCCAAAGGCCCAATAGAGTTATTAGCATACACTGGGCCATTCAATGAACTTGCTGTCACCCACAAAGCAGAAAGCATGACCTTCAGGGGATAAATCTTTAGGGCAGGTACAAATTGATAAAGGTATGTGGGGTGGGGGTGGGAGATGGAAAAGGAGTAGGAGAAGAGCCTGAGCAGCGAGCTCTGTGAGTAGAAGGGTGTATTAGTCCATTTTCTGTTACTTAGAATACCGGAAACTGGGTAATTTATAAAGAAAACAAAATCCTTTTTTTCAGTTTTGGAGGCTGGGAAGTCCAAGGTCCAGGGAGCTCATCTGGTGAGGGCCTTCGTCTTGGTGGGGGCTCTGTACAGAGTCCTGTGGCAATGCGGGATATCGCATGGTGAGGACAGCAAGAGCAAGACTCTTTCATGTGCTCTCGTTACAAAGCCACCAGCCCACGTCTGTGACAACCCATTAAACCGTCAGCCCAATCACTCCATTCATGAGAGCATAGTCCTCACTCTCCGATCACCTCCTAGAGGCCCACTTTTCCACACTGCCACATTGGGAATCAAGCTCCCAGCATGACTTTGAAGGGGACAGATATTCAACCCACAGCAAGGGGAGAGGGAGAGGTTCCGAGGGCTGCAAGGAAAGCATCACTGGAAGCTCTCCGAGGACAGAGGCTGGGACTGCCTTGCACAGCTCTTGGCACATGTAGGTTCTCAATAAATATTGGGAAGTAGTAAGTATTAATGGAGTCTTCAAAGAAGAACTAGTTGAGGGAGATGGTGTGGGAGCAGGAAAGGATTCTGGAAAGCAGATTTATGTAGGTGAATTCGATTTTAGGATTTGGTCTGTGTAAGAGAGAGAGTGGAGTGGAGTGCATACATTTCAGGGTGAACTAAAGCCCTGGTTTTCTAAGAGTGCCTTTTTGGCCAGAAAAGTAAAGGGACATTTTCTAAAATGTTTTAAAAAGTTTAATTGATTTTAATGGTGAGTATCTAATCGGGTTTAGCTGGAGTGGGTAGTGCTGGGGGTGGGTGAAGGTGCTGGCCTGGTGGAATGCAGAAAGGTCCTTGCTGATTGAGGTAAAAGGAAAGGTCTGGGCAAGTCTAGAGGCCCATGGAAGGGAGGCTTGTCCATACCCAGTGCTGACATCATAGCATGATGAGCTGTGCCAAAAATCTTTTGGATAATGTATTCATTGAGATGCTTTATTGCACGGAAAGACAACGAATTAGGACCAATTAGGCAAAAATATAGGGAATGAGTGCTATGGGTCTAATATGTTCCTCAAAAGATCATGTATTGGAAACTTGATTCCCACTGTAACAAAATTAAGAGGGTGAGAAATCCATTACGGCATTTGAAAAGGGGACCTTTAAGAGGTGATTGGATCACAAGGACTGTGCTCTTGAGAATGGATTGATCCATTCATGGAGTAATGGGTTGATGATTTAATGGGTTGTCATGGGCATGGTTCTGATGGCTTTATAAGGAGAATGAGTGAGATTAGCTCCCTTGCTAATGCTGCTCTTGCTGTGTGATACCCTGGTCACCATGGGACTCTTCAGGAACTCTCCACTCTCCAAGAAGAAGGCTCTCACCAGATGTGCCCTCTGGACTTTGAACTTTCAGCCACCACAACTATAAGAAATAAACCTCTTTTCTTTGTACATTACCCAATTTCAGGTATTCTAATTGACAGAAGCTGACTAATACAATGGGTCACAGAGATGTGGGCATGGGTCATGGAATCCAGGGTCAAAGATGCAGCTGAGCAGCAGAAATGACCAGAACCAGGACCCAGGAGGCCACTGTGCTGCCTCCATCTCTTCTTCTTTTTTTTTCTATCAGAGCATTGGCTCTTCTTCCTGTATCTCTGCAGGAAAGTTCTCTTATCCACAGGGGTGGGATGGATGGTGGTGGGATACAGCTGCCGATGATGTCCTGAGATTACCCATTAGAGTCTCACGAAGTGAGAGACCACTCTCCGTTCATCAGAGAGAACCTGCTCGTCCAGCCTGCTTTGCTTGACATCCTGGTCCATGCATCTCTCACTGAGGTTACTGGGGATTCATCCTTGTAAATGGAGGCTGCAATTCTCAGAGAAAGGGAGGCCAAAAACTTTGGGTCTGCTTAGATACCTCAAAAATGCTCATTGAGGATGCTGCCCCAGAAGGTTTAGGATTTTCCTAAATACAATGCAAGTCAGTTTTGGTTAAGTCTGAGCAGCAAGTTTGGGGCAGTTAATCTACCTAGCACAGGAACGGTCATTACCTTGGGAAGGAGTTGGCAGACAGCTGAGGGTCTTCTTTAAGAGGAAGCTGGATGCTGGGGAGGCTGAGAAGAGGAGACCTTTGGGATTAGGGGTTCTCATACCTTATTCATACAATCGCCTGAGGGAGTTTAAAAAATTACAGACACCATGTAAGACCTGCTGAAGCAGAATCTTGAGTTCAGGGAGGGAAAGGGAGAGTACTCTAATTTTTGGAATCTCCATCATGTTATTCAGATAGTCATCTGGATTTGGGAACCATGAAATCAGAAGATTTTTTAAGTTACCTTTAATTTCTAAATTTTGATGAATTTACCTATTCCAAGTGTAGTTCCCAGACCAGCAGCATCCTGTCATCTGGAAACCTGTTTGAAATGCAAATTCTTGAGCCCCACCCAAAGCCTCCTGAATCAGAAACTCTGGGGTTGGATTTTAGCAATCTGTGTATTAAAACACAGGTGATTCTGATGACTGCTCAAATCTGAGAACAACTGATCTTCAGTATTTATTAGTAATTCTATTTGTATTTTTAGTTTATATATTGGAGTGATGAGTTCCATTGAGTTTACCACCTAATATGTTGTAGCCAGCCTCAAAGATGGCCTCTAAAGAATCTTCAAAGCAAAGGATCCTTGCCTCCTGCTGTTCATGCCCTTGTGTGGTTGTTTC
>NW_007727947.1:82773-86140 GCF_000696425.1 Galeopterus variegatus | reverse complement strand
TTAAGTTACCTTTAATTTCTAAATTTTGATGAATTTACCTATTCCAAGTGTAGTTCCCAGATCAGCAGCATCCTGTCATCTGGAAACCTGTTTGAAATGCAAATTCTTGAGCCCCACCCAAAACCTCCTGAATCAGAAACTCTGGGGTTGGATTTTAGCAACCTGTGTATTAAAACACAGGTGATTCTGATGCCTGCTCAAATCTGAGAACAACTGATCTTCAGTATTTATTAGTAGTTCTATTTGTATTTTTAGTTTATATATTGGAGTGATGAGTTCCATTGAGTTTACCACCTAATATGTTGTAGCCAGCCTCAAAGATGGCCTCTAAAGAATCTTCAAAGCAAAGGATCCTTGCCTCCTGCTGTTCATGCCCTTGTGTGGTTGTTTCCTGAATGACATCAGGGTTAGTGTGTATGTCCACCAGAGTCTGGCGGAAGTGACGCTATACTAATTGTGAGGCTAGATCATGAAAGACAAGGCTTCTGACCTGCTCTCTCTTAGATCACATGTCCTGGGAGAAACCAGCTGCTGTGTCATGAGGACAGTCAGGTATCCCTGTGGAGAAGCTCATGTGGTGAGAAACTGAGGCCTCCTGCCAACAGCCATCAAGAACCCAAGTCTTCCAGTCAATAACCATGTGAGGGAGACATCTTGGATGTCCAGCCCAGGTCAAGCTTTCAGATGACAGGAAGTCTGGTTGACAGCTTGACTGTAACCTGATGAGAAACCCTGAGCCTGAACTGCCTAGCTATGCAGCTTTTGGATTCCTGACCCTCAGGAATAAATGTTTGTGATAATCAATATTTGTTGTTCTAAGCTGCCAAGTGTAGGGTAATTTGTTACACAGCAATAGAGACCTAAAACTAGACTCTTATTCTCCTGTCTGCTCTGAGAAAGTCTACGCTTGGCCATAAGTGCGTTCTGCCAGCAAACTGCCCAGAGAATATTTTCACAGGTAGAGAATAAAGTGGATTTTTTTCTTCTGTCTTTTTTGGTCCTAAACTGACTTTTTTTTTTTTTATTTTCTGCCAAGTGTAGGGTAATTTGTTACACAGCAATAGAGACCTAAAACTAGACTCTTATTCTCCTGTCTGCTCTGAGAAAGTCTACGCTTGGCCATAAGTGCGTTCTGCCAGCAAACTGCCCAGAGAATATTTTCACAGGTAGAGAATAAAGTGGATTTTTTTCTTCTGTCTTTTTTGGTCCTAAACTGACTTTTTTTTTTTTTTTTTTGTGAGCTTTAAACCTGCCCCTGGCACTGACACTGAGATTTGATAAATGCACACATCAACTCATTCTTGGCATTTTGATGTGACTGTGATCAAATCCCCAGAGGGGATTCTCCGAGCTTTAAACCTGCCCCTGGCACTGACACTGAGATTTGATAAATGCGCACATCAACTCATTCTTGGCATTTTGATGTGACTGTGATCAAATCCCCAGAGGGGATTCTCCCAGAAGCCAGTCAAGAGACATCAGTGGTGCTGCTTTGGGCCCAGCAGATGCTTTATTGTGCTGTGGCTGGACATTCTGATGGAGACAAGGGCCATCCTCAGGGAGAGGTCACATGGCCTTTCCTAGAGACAAGTCAGAAAGGATGGCAGTTGGAGGGGTAGCAATTGGGGTTGGTGAGACTCACCTTTCAGAGTGAAAGAAAAAGAAGGAGAAGGCCAGTCAGGTGTCAGTCCCTGAGTTTCATGTCTGTGTGTGCATGTGGGTGGTTGTTCTTTCCATGCATCATCTTGGGATTCTTTAAGGAACTAGAAACCAGGACCAGCATGCGTCACACTTCACATGTTTTGTTTGCTGCCTTCCCCCTGGTTCCTATTTCCTTTACAGGAAAAGGAACTACAGAGGAGGGAACACAGAGTTGGGGGAGGGGTAACAAACACGGTGAGTCCTGAGGACTAAGGCAAGTCTGTGAGAAGCTGGTCTGGGTCTGTGAAGGAGGTCTCAGCCCTTAAAATGTCCTGGGATTCCCAGACCAGAGTCCTCTGATCTTTCTTTCAATTGGCTGGACTCTGCCTGTAATTCAGGCAGGTGCCCCCAGGTGGAGAAATGTTTGGATTACAACCTCAGGACTCCCATGATTTCCCATAGGTGTAAGTAACTGAGAAGATTGGGTTCAGCCATCACGCTTAAAAGTGTTCCTAAACACACATACACACAGAGTCACAAAATACTAATTACTGAGAAAGGGCTTGTCCACTAACAAATGTTATAAATTTATGAAAGTTACTTATCACTAATCTTCTCCAGGCCTGTGTTGCCTTGTTTTTTAAAGCGAAGGGATTGAAGAAAGTGATTTCTAATGTCTACTTAATGAATTTCCAGGATTCCATAAAATATCATTTATAAGGAGGCTTATTTCACCTATATTTTTATTTATCTTGGCTCCTTCAGGCTTTGGGCTCACACCACATCTCCTGTCCCTTTCTTTCCCACAGTTTACTTGACTTCTGTCTTTTTTAAACATCAACAACCATTGGAAGTCAATTTCCTCAACTTAACTCCTCCTTATTTTACAAGTGTCTCTGTATTCTCACTCATCCGTTTTCTCTTTTTTCCTGGTATATCGGACACACAGTTTGTGTGCTTTCTTGGGTTTCCTCAGCTGCCTCTGTTCTCTCTCCGGTTTGGTGACCAGGTCATTCCGAGTCATCCTTCTACTTCCAAACTCGATCACACCATGAGATTTGGTGTCTTGGTGGATGAAGACTGGATCATGCAATCCAGAAGCTTAGGGGCATTTGCTCACTGTCGGGTAAGTCTTGATTGATGGGAAATGGTACACTGGAGGAGGGAGGTTGGTCAGATAAGTTCTTTCTTTTGGTGGATGCTTCAAGGTATGATTTCTCCTTAACATCTTCCAGAGATGCCCAGCATGGCCAGAAACTTCCCTGCAGTATTTGTCATGGTTGCCTTTCTTCTCCTTCCTGAAGCCCTCTGCTAGCCTGACATTCAGGTCACTGTGCACAGCTGCGGCTCCTCCTGTCTTCTAGATTTCTTCTCTGACTTTTCCTTCTCTCCCCATCTCCAATCCAAGGTGTGTTCTAATGTTGGGGCTTTGGTCATATTTTCTTCTTTCAACAAACTCTGTCTGCTGGCCTGCTCCCAGCCTTCATGCTTCAGTGCTCTCTTCTAAGTAGGTAGCAGGTATATGTCTCTGGCCTGACTCCCACGCTTAGGGCAAGTATTGACACTTGGAAATCACTGAAGAGCGTCAAAATTAAAATATCCCAAGCACAACACATCGTCTTTACACACACACACTCATACACACACACAATATCACCCTCTTCCCATTCTTTATTTTTCTTTCTTTTTTTTTTTTTTTTTTTTTTCTTTTGTCTTTTTCCGTGTC
>NW_007727947.1:68563-81960 GCF_000696425.1 Galeopterus variegatus | reverse complement strand
TGCGTCAAAATTAAAATATCCCAAGCACAACACATCGTCTTTACACACCCCCCCCCATACACCCCCCCAATATCCCCCCCTTCCCATTCTTTATTTTTCATGTATCTATGTCAGTCTTTGTGAAACTGTAGTGAGACTTCCAGACATACTTGTGGCACTTTGAATATGGTCAGGCTCCTGAGGGAGTAGGTGGAACCAATCCAGTGAAGTGTGGTTTGTTGTCTTGTTGTGACCCCTCTCTTTAGCCTCACCCCACTGAGGCACAGGAAAGGCTGGTGTCTACCCAGTTGTGTTGGCTGAGACTCTCAGGCCAACACTAGCAAGAGCATACGTAGGCAGGAAACTTAGGGGTGTATTAGTCTTATGGACACATGTTTGTGTCCCCCAGATCTGGATGTTGAAACCCCAACTCCCAGTGGGAGGTATTTGGAGATGGGGCCTTTAGGAGGTGATTAGGTCGTGAGGGTGGCACTCATGTTGGGTTTGGTACCTTTTTAGAAGAGGAGATATGAGAGATCTTAAACTTCTAGCCTCCAGAACTGTGAGAAATAAATGTTAGTTGTTTAAGCCATCCAGTCTGTGGTATTTTTGTTACAGCAGCCCAAACTGACTTAGACACTTGGATAACTCTAGGCCTGGTTTCAAATTGAATGAGGTCCAGGGGTAGCCTTGGATACCCTTTCTTTCATATGCAGTTTACTTGGAATATATGATTTTCTCATTATTTTTTTTGTTTGTTTTTTGGAGTCTATGTTACAGAGCCTCACACATAGCCAGTTTCATATGAATGTGGCTGACTGATGGGATTTGCCCGGTTACTTATCATAATCACAAAACCCAATATACTTGCACTCAAGGATCTGTAAATAAGCAGCTGCTGCTGCTGCTGCTCTGCAACTCAACTTCCAGAACCTTCATTCCTGCAGAGCCAGAGAGCATAATAATGGCCATGATTAGGATTCAGGGCTGGAGAGGACTGTAGAGATGACCTGCTTCCACCCTTTGTTTCATCCTTGAGGAGGCAGATGTTCTGAGACTTCGGGGACATCCCCACGGTCCCTCGTGGGATCTATTTACATTGTACCTGCCTTTATTTACTTTCTCTTTTGCAAGGATAGCATCAGGCTCAGATGGCCATTCCTGGGACAGGCAAAGGGTGATCTGTGAGCCTCCTGCCTGCAGTGTGTTTGTGGGGTGCAGTCCCATTACACAGTTTTACCCTTCAACATCCACTCTTAGCTCTGTGGAAATGCTCTCCAAGCAGCAAAGCATCTCAGGGTACCTTTGGGGCAATTGTGCTGGGTGGTTCTTGGGGTCTAGAGGTCTCAGCAGAGGGAGGAAGGAAAGAAGGAGTGTTCAGGGTTGTCATGTACTGGGAAACACAAGCCTTTGGGGTCTCCTGTATTGGTATGTAACCCAAGTACATGTTTTGTTCTCAAGGACTCTGCTTGGACCTTTAAGGGTCCAGGCCATCCTGGGTAGCTGAACATCTGTGTCAAGCACACACTGCACAGGTCTTTACTGGGCACCTGCCACTGTTCCCTGTCTCCACATAGCAGTTTATTCACAGTGAACCAGATCAGGAGTGTAGATTTTATTTAATCTTATATTTTATTCATTTTATTTGTGAAATGTGGGGGGTTGGGGGAGTGGGTGCCAGACATGGCCTGTGGTCCAGGCTAGGCACAGGGAGCTGTCAGCTCCAGGACATGCTGAGTGGTCTGGGAAGGCCTTTGGAATCTGGCTGTTGGTTCACAGAGTTCAGGTGGAGTCCAGGCCAGGGAGAGGCAGGCTGCAGGCATCACAAAGGGACCAGGGACCACCATGTAGCCAATATATAGGTCTCACTTGCTACAAAAAACCTTCTCAGCCCTCGGTGACCTTGTCTTCCTGTAGCACTTGATACTCACTGCATATGAACTCATTTGGCAATTGTCACATAGGCTTTGGCTTCAGAGAGACTTCCAGGATATAAAGGAGGAAATGGAGGCTTAGATAGGAAGAGTCACTCACATGAAGTCCCATGCATGGTCCTGGCAGAGCCAGGGTACCCACCCAAGCTGCACCAGTCCACGTCCTCCCTGTGGCTGCCTTGTCATTTCCCTTCACCTGGCGTCTGTCTTGTTCCCTTCCAAGACGGTGGTGCCCAGTGGCTGCGTGCAACCCTCCATCTCCTCTAGCTCTGTCCATGCTGGAAATAAAGAAAGCCATGCAAGCATTTGCTTGTGGACCTACTATGTGGGGGCACTTGCTGAACAGTAACCTTCGATGCTCTCAATAGCCTCACCAGGTAGACACTGATTTTCTTAATGTGGCATTTGAGGCGCCCTATTTAATAGAGGTTAAATAGGGTCCCCAGAGTCCCCCAGATATTTGCTGTGCTGGATGGGTTGGGATGCGGCGCCAGGCCTGGCTGCAGCACTGTGCCCAGCTCACCTGGGCTGGCAAGTCAGGGCTGCATGGCTGGCGAGTGATACATAGCGAGCGTTGCCTCCTGCCTGACAGGCGGAAGATAAACAGCTCCTGGTTAAATCTCACTTAACGCCGATATTTATAAATTTATTCAGCTTGTGTTTACTGAATCGAGAGAATGCCTAATAACATAACGTGCTTCATCTCACATGTTTCTACTAATGAGAATGCAAGTATCACTTATTTTTATTTTTTTAACATTTTATTTGCTTTCCACTCCCTCCGCCCCCTCCTGTTGTTGTTGGCTTGGATGTTAATCAGTTGCCAAATTCTGGAAAGTTCGGGTCTCTTGGGCCCAGTGAAGAGAGGGCCGAAGTGGCTCTGGGACAGCAGGTGGACCAAGGCCCCCAGGCCGAGCTCTCCCCATGTGCTGCTCACCCCGTGACGGCGGTGTCCACGCAGCTGAGGTGCCCAGAGGAAGGAATGTGCTGAGGGGAAGCGGAGTCCCCTGTGTCCTCTGCTGCAGTTTGGGGTGGCTGCATGCTTTGAGTTGAAGTTGCAGTATTTTGAGGCTCCAGGACAGGACATTTGGGGCAGAGGGCAGGGTGATGTTGTCTTTGGCTTTGGACAGACAAGGAGGATGGGAGGAATGACCAAGGGAATATAGGCAATGTTTGTGGGGTTGTGGTGCAGCAGTGTGTGTGTGTGAGTGTGTGTGTATGTGTGTGTGTGAATGTGTGTGTATGTGTGTGTGTGTGTGTGTGTGAGTGTGTATGTGTGTGTGTGAGAGGGGGGCTCCATTTTTACCTTAGTTTGATCTGCTCACTCTGAGTTTGTTAAAACGAAGGGCTTCCCTGGCTGTGCACCCTGCTGGGCTCAGCTGTGCAGGCTGCTGTGAGCATGGTCCTGGGATGTGCTGGGCAGTCCCAGCAGGCTGGGAGGAGCCCCAAGAGCCGGGCAGAGGGAGATGGCGAGGAGATCAGCAGAGCTCAGGGGGGTGTCTGGAAACATGTTTTAGCAGAGGGTGAGGGTGGGGTGAATTGGTGGGATGGTCTATGCTGGGTGGGTGGGAGGCCTGGTGGGCAGTGAGGGATGGGAGGGAGGACACGAGGTGGAGGTCTGGAGTCAGGGTAGAGGTGCACGGGGAGCTGGAGCTGGGGAGAGGCAAGGCCGGAGAGACGCTGACCAGAGGGGCAGCACTAGGAGGGGTGTGGTGGGGGCACACAAGGGAGGGGAGAACAGACGGAGACCGAGCCTGATTCAGAAGAACGGAAACCGGCTCCGGGATGAGGCAGTGGGGAACGGAGATGGGATGCCTGGCTCCGTGTGGATTCCTCACGTCTATACCCACCCAGAATAACTTTCCCTTTTTGATGTGTTATTTTTCTTCCCTCCCCCAAGCAATCACATCATGTACTGGAGCATTCTTTTTAGTTCTAAAACATGCATAACCTTAAATATAAAAGTGGACTGGAATAATTCATACTTTCCTGTCAACCCCCCTACATATCCAAACTTGTAGATAAGCTGTAAAAGCTTCTCTTATCCTATAATTCAACTGATCCCCCACCGTCCTGCCCCCATCCTGGTGTAGCGGCTGGAGGAGCTGCTGTGATGAAGGAGGCCAGAGTTCTGGCCCTGACTCCTCGACCTTAGATGAGCCACTGACCACCTTGGGCCTCACGACCCGAAGCTCCAGTCATTCCAGCCCTGCTCTGGGTGGTGCTTTGTGGTCTGGGCATCTGCCGAAGGGCTGGCAGAGCAGGAGGAGAGCTTGGGTGCGGGTTGTGCCAGCTCTGGGAGCAGCACTCTCTGCCTTGGTCTTGTCTGGGAGGCAGGACAAAGCTGTCTTCCCTGGCATCTTAGTGGGGGGGGGAGCTCATGCTTTTTAATGCCATTCAAGAAGCTGGAACTGGCCGAGGACCCCAGGGAACTTGGAAGTCTGAGGAAAGATTGGAGGCTCTGGCTGAACTCCAGTAGTCCAGTTGTTCCCAAGGGCAGGGAGTAGACAATGTACCAAGTTCCAGTTCAGCCCATCACTGGGTATGTGCCCTGGCAGAGTGCTCTCCTTTCTGGGCATCAGTTTCCCTGTCCCATTGAAAGTGGGTTGTACTCAAATGACTAACAGAACGTCCACAGCTCTATCTGTGGCTGAGTCCCATGGCCACACGCCCAGGCAGACCTAAACCATGGTGTACTTGCTTCCTACTGCTCAGACCTGCGGGGCAGCCTGGGCAGCACTGGGGGAGGGGGCAACCCTCTCTACCAGGACCAGCACATTCTGGCCCATCTAGGTGTCTCCTCTGAAGGGTTGGGTCACAGGCAGCTGGCATGGACATCAGAGGACTTGGGTAGTAGACACCTATTTTAGGAGTGAGTTGAGAAGCACCAAGCCCAGCCTCTGCCTCTTCCTGTTTCCTGATCCCCCCATTTCAGTGTCTCCACCTGCAGCCTGTATCCTTGTCCACATTCACACCTCTAAGGCCTATTGGGATGGTCAGCCATCCCAGGCCTCTCTGTCCACAGCAGCAGCAGCAGCAGCAGGAACTTCCCCTGACCAGCCCCCCATGCCTCCCTCTGTTTGGGGTTCCTTCAGGGGGAAGGGAAGGGGGACAGGGACTCATCCTTTCTTTTGTGCTGCCTCTCCCTCCCACTTCCGCTCCCCTCGCTGCTCCGTGTGACCTTTCACCCCTCCCTTGGATGTCCCTCAAAGGCAGCTCCTGTGGTTAATAACTTCGGCTGGCAGCCCCACACAAAGCCAGGGCCGGAAACCATTGTCCCAGGGACAATGGCCGAGCAGCCCAATAATGAGGCGGCCACAGTGTTGTCTGACATCCTACGTTGCCCTGGAAAAGGAGGAGGGGCAGTGGGGCTCACCATGCCCTACCTCCTGGAGCTGAATTATTCCCCTCGCACATGGTGTTTCCTCTTCCTGAGGAGGCACCAGGCACCTGGGCCCTCCAATCAGTGGCATTTCCCAGTGACTGGATGCTGTGTGATGTCACCCAGAGAACCCCCCACCCCCAACACACACCACCATCACTTTGGCTCATTTTTCTTCTCCCGTGTCCCTGGGAGCTTGCGGGAGAGTACCACATAGTATGGCGATTGGTTGGTTCTGGCAAGTCAACAAGGGAGGGGAGAGCTCAGCCTGACAGCTGATGGGATGCATGTGGCACTCTGGAAAGAGCATGTGATCTGGAGCCAGCAGGCATGGGTTCAAGGTCTCCCTTCCACCTGCCTAGCTGTGTGACCTTGGGGAAGCCGCTTGACCTCTCTGAGTCTGCACTTTTTCATCTGTAAAAGCAGGGGTGGGGTGGGACCTGAGAGGAGGGTTCTCAAAAGTTACCTCAGTGGTAAGTATCTGAGGCCCCAAGAAGTTGCTGTGCCCATGCCACTCATGTGGGTGACTTGGCCCCCTGCAATTGTGGGAGTGACCTTGCTTCAGTTATAACTCTTTTTTTATGCAGGTTCACATCTTGTGTCAGAAACCAGGCTGTAAATTACGGAGAGACATAGCGTGTTGCGTGCTGTCCCTCTACCACCCTCTGTAGTGCTGGGCATTCAGGGGCCACCCAATGAAGCCAGAGGAATTGATTGCTGACACTTTCAGGAGGGTCTTGAGAAGTCTTAAGCTCTGTTGCCCATCAGGGTTACCTGGAGAGTTTTAAAAATATCCAAGGATTTTCACCTAATTGGTATGGGCTGTGACATTGAGACTGTGTGTATGTGACAGGTGGGACTATTTTAACATACAGGTAAAGAAACACTAATTTGTATCCTTAGAAAATATGTCTACTTATGTTTATGCCTGAGTACAGCCCTTCTCTAGGAGAAGTGGACTGTATTTCAAGGTGGTCATGACATTCTTGAATACAGTATTCTTTCTTACAACTTTACTGTAAGTAAATGATTTAGGTTTAGGGATAGTTTTCTTTTTAAATCAACTTTATTGAGATATAATTTGCATATGCTACAATGCCCCCATTGAAAGGGTACAGTTCACACATTTCAAAGAATGTATACTAGCACATCTATGTAACCACCATCCCAATGAAGATATAGAATAGTCCATCACCCAGAAAGTTCCCTTGTGGGTGCGGGATTTTCAAAGTTCCCCATGGAGCAGCAGAGTCTGAGCATCACGGGGACCTGACACTCATGTTCTGACAATCTCTGCTTTGGACTCTCAGAGAGGTTGTCCAGGTCAGCACTTCTCACACTTCAGTGCACAGTAGCACCTGAGGTTCTGGTTACATGTCCAGTCAGTCTGGAATGGGGCCTGGGACCCTGCATTCCTAACAAGCCTAGACCATGCTTCGAGGCTCTGGTCTAAGTCTCTCATTTTGCAGATGAGGAAACTGAGCCTCAGGGTGTTGATGTGGGTGGCTTGCAAACCTTGTTTTTGAAGCTGCTGGACTAATGACAATCATACCCCTTTGCCCTACAATCTTTCTCTTAGTTATCTCCACCCTAACCCTGAATCCCAAACAAGAAGCATGGTCATGGTAACCTCTCCTCTTTGCCTTCTGAGCACTGTACCTTGCTTCCGGCTCACTCTCATCTGGGCTGTGCTGACCTGAGTCACCTTCCTGGGGAGGGGCCTCCTTGCTGCCCAAGAAGCATGGTCATGGTAACCTCTCCTCTTTGCCTTCTGAGCACTGTACCTTGCTTCCGGTTCACTCTCATCTGGGCTGTGCTGACCTGAGTCACCTTCCTGGGGAGGGGCCTTCTTGCTGCGTGTTTCTGAATCAGCACCTGCATTTTCCTTGTCAACCCCTCCTCTCCTGGTCCATTCCACTCCTCAAATGCATCACTTTGGTTTAACGAGCAAGTGTTTATCAAGCAATAGCACTGGGCCAGGCCGATCATGCCCTTGAGGAGGAAGGCAAACCAGATGCTCTGATTAAGTTAACTGAGAAGGCACCTGAATAACAACAGGATACACATGTGGGAGAGATCTTCATGGCCGCCCAGCTCAGTTCCCTTATTTTACAGATAATGTTTAGGAGAAGCAATCCACTCCTAACCCCACTGAGGAGGAGCACATAGGATAGACCTCTCAGAACAGGAGGGATTTGAGAAGGGCTTTGAGCAAAGCATGGGAGAGGCTGTGAGACTGGGCAGGTGTCCCAGTTGGGGCAGGAAGCTGCGCCCCATTTTCTTGGAGGATTGGGAACAAGTCCTGTGGAACTGGTTGCCCAAACAGCTGACACACCCTCAGCTGTGGATAGACATGACCTCTGCCACACAGGCGGTGATGGTTCCATTCTCCTCTATCCAGGCCCGTTCCGGGCACCGTACTCAGGGCTTAACCTCAGGGGCATGAGCAGGGTGCCTGGTGTCTTGGGTGGTCTGGGGATCAGGTCCCAGGAGCACTGGGACCTGGAGATGCTTGGTCTACAGAAGAAAAGCTGTTTGATCTGGAGGACCTTGGGGTCGTGTTTGAATGTTAGAAAGGTAATCACATGGAAGATTTAATTAGCACTGTGGAACTTAGAGAGAGGCAGGTTTCACTTCATCCTTGGGAAGAAATAGGCTCCAACTCCCCTCTCCCATCCCTGCCCCCTGAAATAGAAACCATCTCAGTTTAACTGAAATCCCCTCTTCCTGAGATGCTTTCTGAGCTGAGGCTGGATGAGGACAGAGAAATGTCAGATCTCTAAGCCGCCTGTCCACTCCCTGAGAGTCCACTAGGGGAAGCCACTCATCTTGGTGGGCTTGTGTTCATCCTCATGTCTGAGATATAGCTCCCATAGCAATTTCTCCTGTGCTCAGCTAGCTAGGAAGCATGTTTCTTTTGCCTCCCAGAGGAGCAGGCACCTCATCTGCTTTCCAGAACAGAGCCACATCCAGAATTCAGTGGGTACTGGCAAGAAAGCAGATGACTTGCATAGGTTTAGGAAAGAGGTAGGCAACAGGGTTCCATCAGGTTGCATCTGAGGGATCATCAGATACCTGAAAAAACAGGTCTGAAATTTAAATAAGAGGTTAGTATCGAAGTTGTAGAAATGGGAGTTAAAATAATGGAATGAGGTTTATCTAGGGAGATCATGCAGCTCTGAATTACTGTGGATTGAACATTTTGTAGGGTTCTGGGGAGGACAGAATGAGAGTGGAATTTGGCCATGAGCAGCCCTGGGAGTGGGCTCAGCCCTGCCCTGGCCAGCTGTGTGTCCTTGGGCACACCAAGGGTAAGTTTCCTCTTTTGTGTAATGGTGAGATTGTCCTCAAGATACTGTTTTTATCCAGCTTAGACACACTAGGATTCAAACTGTAAGGTTTTAGGGATTCAATCCAAATTCCTATCCAGCAACTGACATCAGGGCTGAGCTGGACCACCTCAGGGGAAAAGCAGGGTCAGTGTCCAGCAGGGCCATCCATGGTTACACTGGGAGCACCCTGTGGGAGGGGACAGAAGGGGACGATAAGAGTGATTAGAGGTGGGGAAGAAAACATTGGGTTGTCCTCAGTGCCCTCAGTCAAGCGTTGCAGAAGCTGCACCTGCCTGCCAATTGTCTGCCAATCAGACTAAGAACGTCCCCACAGGACCTCACTGGGGTTGCCTGGTCCATGTTCCACAAAGCAGAAACAACTGCTGCTTAATTACACAGGCAGGAGGTGAGGAGTGCAGCTGTCTCTGGAGTTAACTCACAAGGAGCTGCGACTTCTGCAGTTAGCTCCTGGTCAAACGTGGGGGGCAGGCTTTTCAAGTCCCAGGGAGAATGGGTCCACAGAGCTTGTCCACCCCAAACTTTGTCCCTCAAGCACCCTCAGGCTTGCTCTGTCTTACCTACACCATGCCTAACACTTGCTCTCTGTTGGGAGGGAAGAGCTTGCCCCCCATGGCTGGCTCTGTTGAACAGAGAGGAGAGTGGCAGGCAGTCTGGGCCCCCACACTTAGGCACCTTGCTCTGGCCATGTGGCTCATCTCTCCAGCTCAGATCTTCCCTCTGGAGAAAGAGTCCAAACCTCATTGTGACTGCATTCTTAGGAGACAATGAAGAGCTGGAGAACCCTTCTGATCAATAGGTCTGAAGGATGCTGGGATGCAGCCTTCAAGGTGGAGAAGCCAGGATGCCAAATGCCCCTCTCTCTCCTGGATCCCAATACACTCTTTCCCACTGATCCAGACTGGTTTTGGAATACGTCTCAATGCATCACCCCAGTCAATGGAACTGCCACATGAGATGAGCTCTTATTTTTTTTTAAAGATGACTGGTAAGGGGATCTTAACCCCTGACTTGGTATTGTCAGCACCATGCTCACCCAGTGAGCTAACCGGTCATCCCTATATGGGATCCGAACCCATGGCCTTGGTGTTATCAGCACCACACTCTCCCGAGCGAGCCACGGGCTGTCCCAAGATGAGCTCTTGACCGTCTCTGGACTAGAGGGTTAAACCCAGCACTAGCGAATGACTTTGGGTTTATGTATATGACATGTTTCCTCTGGCAACTACACAGAAGCATCTTTAAATATTACCCCGGCTGGTGGGCAGGAGTGGCATTGATAATACAAAATGTTTGACAGTCTCATTGTCATAATACCTGTGCAAAAGTAATTCACAAACGGTTCTTTAGAAATTGATGACATGATCACTTTTGTACATAATCTCCTAAGAGAGCAGATTGAAGTAACATGAGGATTCACACAATTTTGGTTGACAGTCAAGCAAATTGCATGTGGCAAGTACTTATCAAGTACTTTTGAATGAATAAAGGAAGAATGAATGAAAGTAAAGCTCTTCCAGTTTTCCCCAGCAGCACCAGTTCTCTGTATTTCCTCCTGAAATCTTATTACTTTGAAAACCTTTTTGAAGTGAAAGCATTCTTTCTATAAACTGAAATGTGTTGGTGATGAGTTTTTGCTGTGGAAACATTCTACATGCCTGCAAACCAAGTCATCTACCCTTTTTTTCTGGAAAGCACATCTCAGAGAGTGGGGCTTCGTAAGAAGTGTGCACAAAACCCCAGTGAGGTGACAGTTACAGCTTCTTTCCCTTCCTGTTCCTCCATGTGCCAAGGAGCATGGGGGTGAGGTTGCAGGGCCTAGCCTGGGCAGAACTTATTGGTCATTAACGTTGTAAACTGAATTCCTGAACAAGCGTGGTCTATTTTGCTTTGGTGTGTATTCACTCAACTCTTTTTAGTATATTTTCCTTCCTAATTGTGTTTGCTCTGACTTTTGCAAGATAGAGTGCAGCTCCTGAGATGCTCTGTAGGGAAAACAGTTGGGTGTGTTGCAAGGCTATATGTAAATGCACGACTAACTGGCACATGAGAGTCCACTGCATCTGGGCACACTCAGACTTGCTGGAGAGGCTTGGCATCCAGGTGAGCAGCATTCATGCATCTTCCTGGAAAGGGCCACCAGTGTTGATTCATTGTTGGCCAGGGATACCAGGGACTCTGGGTGACTCTGAGCTTGCTGGCAGTCTTCTCCCCTCCTTTTGTTCCATCACTGGCCTCCTACTTGGGCTTCAAGGACATCAATTCTGCAGGGTGGAAGGGTGGAGATGGCTGGTGGGTGAGCATGAAGAATGGGGTGGATGAGGAGGACACTTTCCCTATAAAGCACCAGATGTCATAGAATTCCACATGCCTGAGATGGAAGGGACACTAAGCAGAATCCAGTCCACCTTCCTCATTTCAATAACAAGAAAACCAGGCCCAGAAAGGGGAGGTGGCTCATGAAGTTAACAGAACTCATTTTGGAGAGAACTAGGACCGAAATCCAGGTCTCCTGACACCCAGTCCCCTGCTTGTCTCTGTGCCCCATGCTACTCCAGGGCAGACCATGATCACCAGTCTGAGGTTCCCTGACAGCATCAATGGGCTCTCTCTGAAACCCCAGAGTCTCAGGCTGGGTAGGCAAACCGAGAAGCTGGTGCAACTGGCATTGGGTTTGTGGGTAAATACTCCTTAAGCTCACCTTTTCTAGTCTCTGAATTACCACTAACTGACAAATTTCATGCATTTCAAAAGAGATTAAAAATATTTACCATGTTATTTATCTCTAAAAATAACTTCGGGGCAGAGCCATTATTTCCATTTTATAGATAAGAAAATTGAAGCCCACGCAGAGATGGCAAGTAGTTTGTTCAAAGTGACATGAGCAGAAAGTGACTTGGTGAAACTGGTGCCTGGGTCCTTGGACTTCTCTTGCAGGCTGTCGAGCTGGGCCCTCCTGCTCTGGTTAGTTCCATGAGACAGCCTCTATAGATGGTCAGGGACAGCCTCTCAATGGGGTAAGGGACTAAGGGCTATAATCTGCTCTAAACTATAAGACCTGATCTCATTTGGATTTTACTGGCCTAAAGTACACATCCTGCTTTTTTTTTTTTTTAGGGAGTTTTAGAGTTCAAGGGATATACCGAATTCCCAAGGGCTCATGGGGGTTTTTATCTTGTGCACTGAACATAACAGAGTCTTGTTGTCATACTAACCTGAGTTTGAGCCCAGGCCTATCATTTAAAAGCTGTGTGACCTAGGGAAAACTACTCATCCTCTCTGAGCCTCTGTTTCTTCATAGGGAGATGAACATGCAAGAAATGTATTGTGAAGTGCTTCTGGGAGGAGCACCTGTGGGAGAAGTGGAGAAAACAGAGTTGGGCAGAGGGAGAAGCTGAACAGCAATGTAGTTTATGCAGAGCTCTGAAGCTGCAAGGCTCTGCAGAGTTGTCCTGACTTGAGGTAAGAGAGCCAGGTCTTTAGAGCCCCATGCCAACCTCTCATTGGATATGGGGCTTGACTTTGGGTGAGTTGGCTGTCTTTGGCCATGGGCAATTCCAGAGAGGTCTGAGGGCTGGGAAATGAGTCCTTTTGTCTTGAAGAGTGACTGGAGTGAAGTGGGATGGTGTCCACTACTGTACTTTGCAGTGTTGTTTTAGGATTAAGTTAAACGATTGGAATGCACACACAGACTAGAACAGAGAAAGTCCCCAGATGACATTAGGTCCTTCTTCCTGTCCCCTCCTCATCCCACCTCTTGTTCTTGGGTAAGGAATTTTTGCCTGTCTTTCAGGTAAATCTACAGGGGACAGAATCCATAGTCCTCACAGAGAACTCAGAGGATCAGAGGGAAGGACCTTCACCAGAAAACCTCCTGCTTCCTTTCAACAACCTAGCCTAGCCTTCTTGCTGCAGGGGCACAGAAGGGTGTGTGCATGTGTGTGTGTGTGCACGTGTGTGTGTGCATTTGTGTGTGTGTGTTTGGGTGTCTCTGCCAAATTACCTCTAAGCTTTTCAGGACAGGAACCATGTCTAGTATTTCATCCTTATTTCCTAAAGGGTGCCTTTGCTTAGTGTTGCAGGTCACAATGGATATTTGTTAACTTGTTGTAAATCTAATCACATGGAAGAGATTATTATGCTGTGTGGGGGAGAACTGAGGTTTTCACAGTAATAGTCACAGCTATCTTGTGCCAGGTACTCTATACATGATTTTTTTCAGTCCCGAGAACTCTACACGGTAGCTGTTTCTTTCTACCTACTTATACAGATTAGGAAACTGAAGCTCAGAGTGGTCAAGTCACAAGACCAACCTGACCCAGCCTCACAGCGCCCATCCTGATTCTTTGACCTGGAATGCCTGCTCTTTCCTGCTCACCTTTCCTGACATTCCTGGCTCCAGGCCCAATGCTCTGTGCCCTTCCCTCTTACCCCTCCCACTAGACCTTCATTGTTTCTCTCTAGGACTCACCTTGGCTTCCCTTCTGTATGCATCTCACACTTTCAATTTGGGTTTTGTCTACTCTGAATTCTGTGTAAATTACCCGCCCAATGCTCTGTGCCCTTCCCTCTTACCCCTCCCACTAGACCTTCATTGTTTCTCTCTAGGGCTCACCTTGGCTTCCCTTCTGTATGCATCTCACACTTTCAATTTGGATTTTGTCTACTCTGAATTCTGTGTAAATTACCCCCGGGATAAGGAGGCCAGACACACTCATGCAGTCCCCAGGACTGAGGATGAACAGGAGGTAC
>NW_007727947.1:58176-68371 GCF_000696425.1 Galeopterus variegatus | reverse complement strand
TTTTGTCTACTCTGAATTCTGTGTAAATTACCCCCGGGATAAGGAGGCCAGACACACTCATGCAGTCCCCAGGACTGAGGATGAACAGGAGGTACAGGAGCTTGGAAGAAAGGGGGCTGACAGATGCTCAGATCTCAGCTCCCTGACCCATCTCACTTGAGTCTCCTCATCTGTAAGTGGGGACAGTCATTCCTGCTTTATGGCTTCTTTGGCAGTGTTTGCAAAGGGTGTGGCTCATGCTTTGGAGATGCTCAATGAAAGATGGCTGCCATTGCTGCTGCTGCTGTGATTTTTATCCTCTGACGGCAGCCTCCCTTGAGGACTGGATGATGAGGAGAGATGGTCAGAGAGGGGAAGCCCAGCCCTACCAGAGAGACAGGCAGACAGAGGACCAGGCACAGCAGATACCTCCAGGGCGGTGGAGATGGAATTCTGGGAAGTATTACTGCGGCTGCTATTGCTGCTGCTGCTGCTGCTGTGGCCGACTTTGCACGACCCTCATTTATTGTGAATCTTGAGGCCTATGCTGCTGGGAGCTCATTCTAGGTCAGATGTTTGGGAGCGCCTTATAGATCCTAAAGTAAAGACCTGACACTCCCAGGCCATTACCAGCACTCTTAAAATTTGTAAGGTCTTACCTCCAAGGAAACTTTCCCTATGATTGCCAGATTGCTCCCAACCTCTCAGAAGGGAGGATGAAAGTTACAGAGGAGCTCAGGAGTCCAGGCCTTTTGCATAGAAACAATATTACAAATCGTCCTTAGAATTCCCTATCAGCCACTGACAGAGTAGCTAAGACCTTGCACAATGAGATGAACCAGCATATAATACTGTTGCTGTGTGAGTAATTAAACAATATATCTGAAAGTTGAATATACTAGTTTTTTGCATTTACCTTGAACACTGACCCGTTGAAGAAACAGAATCAATCAGGGAATGCTGAAGGGGTAGACTTTTGGGGGGACCCTGGAGAAGGATGTGGCATGTTCAAGGTCTTTTGAGGTTGGTGGTACCATTTCTTTATGACATCTAATTCCACTTTCCTTCTCATTGATTCAGATGGATCGCTTGAGCACCACCCTTGCATTTATCAGTCATGATTAAGGTCAATTTTTGGCTCACAAATAGAATGATTAGAGAGAGAGGGAAACACAGATTTCTTTATAAAGAAACTAAAGAGTAGCTGATTCGGTAAACAAAATGGTTTAGGGTCTTCTGCTGCAATAGATCCTGAAGGAGAGAGACAAAGAGGACAGGAGGACAAGATGTTCACTGAGGAGAGGAAAGGAAGCAATGGAGCAAAGTGTGGAGGCCGACTGCTACCTGCACCTGACACGATGGGTGCTGTTCACTCGGGAAACGCTGGCTGGGTGGGCAGCAAGGGGTGGGCAGAGGAATGAGATATTTGTTAAGGTCAGGTACTTATAATTTGAGATTATATGTTTCCGAGGGTAAGGCTCATGTATTGGGGGAGGGCATGGTAATGGTGGGAGTAAGTTTTTTATTATTATTATTGTTGTAGCAAGGGGTGGGCAGAGGAATGAGATATTTGTTAAGGTCAGGTACTTATAATTTGAGATTACATGTTTCCGAGGGTAAGGCTCATGTATTGGGGGAGGGCATGGTAATGGTGGGAGTAAGTTTTTTATTATTATTATTGTTGCCATGTATTGGGGGAGGGCATGGTAATGGTGGGAGTAAGTTTTTTATTATTATTATTGTTGCTCTTAGGTGGGTGTCATCCCATTTATATCAACTGGTTAATTTTATTCCTTCACTCAATATACATGAATTGAGCTCCCACTGTGTTGTAGTTCCTGGGGTACACTGGGGAGCATAAACAGACATGGTGTCTCTTCTCAGGGCTTGTAATCCAGTGGAGGAGATAAACATGAATAAAATAACGACACGAATACACATAAATCGGCATCAGTGATAAATGCGATGAAACGGGATTGCTAATGGAAGGATCTGACCAGGTGCTTTCTGCGGCAAGGCTTCTCTAAGGAAATGATGCTTGTACTGCGATCTGAGGGACAACAGGAGCCGAGCAGGCTAAGAAGTAAGAAAAGGCGAGCTGGGCAGAGTGGGGAGCTGGTGCAGAGGCCACATGGCGGGAGGCAGCTGGTGAGGGTGGGTGGGGAGGTGGGCCTGTTCAGGAGTCACAGATGAGGAAACTGAGGCTCAGAGAGGGTAAGTAATCTGAGCAATATTGTACAACTCAAAAGAGCTAGAGCTGGATTCAGTGCTCATTGCTTGGAGACCCTGGGGCCCTTGGTTAACATTTTTCATATATTAGGTACTTTGTTTAATGTGAGTGCTTCAGAAAGACCATCTTATTATCCCTCATTAAAACATTAACAATATTATGTATTGCTAATCAAGCATCTAAAATACACATCCAACACCATGTTATATCTTACACTAATAGGAGTGTTAATTAAATATGTACATAATAACCAGCCATATACTTGTTTAACTTCTTAACATATGTTTCTGGAGTATTTGTGGTTAGTGATATTACAAATAGCAAGAGTAACTACTGCTATATTAAGTTGAAAAGAACACCTTCAGTGGCGTGGGCTGATTACCACAGTGCGAATGTCTGTAATGCTCTTTAGGGTTGTATACTTGAAGATTATTATCACTTTACACAATAGACATTCTAGAAAAATCATCTCCAAGTTGAATTTGGGCAACTCGAAATCTACCTGAAGAATCCATTCTTCCAGAACCAAGTTTGATGTATTTACATGTTTGTATAACAAGTTTTCTTAAAGCAAGGCCTCCCTGTAATATGCTGTCAAGTCATTTACTAATTCACATTTGAGGCTCACTCATTTTTGAACATTGTAACTACACTTTTTCTGTCTTCATGTGAGAAGATGGTAGGTGTATAGATTGTAAGTCTATATGTATACTTTTTTTTAGACCTGGTAGTTATAAAAGAGGGTCTGCATTTAATGTTGTATATAACTGGAGTATATGAAAGGGTCTGGCTTTCTGTGATAGTCTGGAATCTTTCTTGGCATAGATAAGACGGGATGACGGAAGCTGGGTGACTGACCTTCAAGATCTCCTCCTGTCCAGACATGTGCAGCATCCATCATGAACTTCCCTCTCCTGGCAGGATGTGCCTTGTGCCAAAAGCCACTTCTCACTGCAGGCTCAGTGTCCTGCATTTGATTTCTCAAGGTGCTTGGTTTCACATGCACTGTGCCTCGCTCCTTTTACCTCCATGATCCCAAACTCATTGTCTGTCCCCTTGTGGTTTTTTTCTGGGCCCTCTGGCTTGCCATCAAAGGTATCTCACAGCTTTTGACCTCCACTTTCCTCTTGTTGACATTTTGACCCTCCTCTTGGACAAGGTGAAGTCACTGATAATTTATAGTGAAACCATCTCTTTCTTGCTTGAGGGCTCCAGGGTAGACCTGCTCCAAGTGCTGAATGAGGTAGAGGTCTAGATATTGGAGAAAGAGCTTTGGAAGCAAGCAGACCTGGGTTTGAATCTTGGCTGCACTAAGTACCAGCATGTGACCTTGGCAAGTTACTCAAACTCTCTGAGCCTCAGTTTCCTTAACTATAAAATGGTGAGAAAAATTCCAGTCTCATAGGGTTGTTGTAAAGATTCAGTAAGAGAAAATACATAAATCATCTAGTACATAGTAGGTGGTAGCACCTGATAACTCTTATTTTGTTATAAACAGCATGGCATAAAATAGGAAAATCTTGAGGGTGAGCCAAAAAGATCCGCAGAATTCCATCAAGTCCATGGGGAAAGTGGACATTCAGGAATGAAAGAATATTCCCAATATAAAGAGTGGGACAGAAAATGAGTGGATTAAGCGTGAGCAAGGGTGGGAGGCTCCAGGCCTGATTCACTGACCACAGGCTGCCTGGGCCCCAGTGTGCTGACTGTGGTGGTCTTTTAAGGAGACTGGAATATGGTTCTGTAATTATGCAAGCCCTCTGGATTTGTCTTGTACCAAGCCCTACCCCAAGAAGCCCACTCCCCAAATTTGGTTGTTCTATATTCTTCCAACTCTGAGGTTGTTTTATATCTCACTCTGTTTCTCCATCATCCATTCTTATTTCAACCAAAATAAGTTTGAAGTTATGTCACTTTGACTAGTACGATACTGGGGTTACCAGTCAGCTGTTTTTATTTTTATTTTTTGGAGGGGGTAGCAGCTGGCCTGTATGGGGATCCAAGCCTGTGACCTTGGTGTTACAAGGCTGCACTCTATTTTCATTTCTAAGGCTGAACTTCCACACGGCTCATCAGTAGCACTGATCTCAGCATGTCCCAAGTTTTGTGCTATAAAAATGGATGGTTTTATCGACCAATTAACATAGGTTAATGATGATTGTTTTTATGAAAGCTGGCGGGTCACTCTCTGGACAGTAGGCTGAGCAATGTCATCTCAGTCTTAATCACAGATCATAAAGTGTTAGAGCTTGGTCTCAGAAGCCATGCAGTCCAAACCTCTCAGTTAATGGAGTAGGAAACTGAGGCCCGGGGAGGTTAAACCCTAGATTAAAGTGGCCAGCAGGATAGAGAGAAACATGGGAAATCAAAGAAGGGCAGGTATTTCTCCTAAATAATTCAATAAAGCGGCTCTAATTTCTTTCTCATAACCAGGTAACTTGGGCCTTCCAAATGCGAGGTGCAAAGATGATGCTGTGATGGGATTTGTAAGGCCAAAATATGGAGAACTGGATATTGCAAAGGCTCGATGACCTCTAAGATTTTGACCAACCTTGACATTCATTCCAGGGCATTATGTTATGTAAAATGCATGATACTGTACATATAATGATTCACTTATTTGTTTAAATTTTTTTCTATTAGAAAGAAACTTCTTAAAGATGGGCTGTGTTACTTTATTTCTCCTATAGTCTTGCTTTACGGTATGCACTCAATAAAAGATGTGCTGAATGAATGAATAGATGGACATTTTTTGATAGTTAGTGATGAAGAATAACCAGACCTTGAAGAGAAGGCAGAGTGAGTTTTAGAGCAGAGTAGACTCTCATGTGGTTGGCCACACTTGAAAGACCAGAAGGATGTGGAGCAGAAGAGAAATTTGTTTAGACTTGAAAACAATGAGAGCTGCAGCCTAAGATTTTTCTGGAAAAAAAAAAAAAAAAGAATTTTGTTTAGACTTGAAAACAATGAGAGCTGCAGCCTAAGATTTTTCTGGAAAAAAAAAAAAAGAAATTTTTCTAAATCGCATAGAAACTTCTCAGCTAAAGAAGAGAGTCCACAAAGTTAAGCTGGGACAGGGCACCACCTTGACTGGGAAAATAGGTTTTACAGATGAGGACAAGGTCAGGTGAACAATGACCCAAGGACATGCCACCAGGTCGCGGCAGCTCTGGCATTAGAATCTGCAGCTTCTGGCCCAGACTGCTGCTTTTCCTGGGCCTGGCTTGCTCCTGCATTCTGCAGCAAATCCCTACCCTGCTACAGAGAAATGGGCATGGGAATCTGAGTTCCCTCACTTCTGAGAAAAAGGAAATGTGGGAAAGGAAGGAAATGTCTCCATTTGGTTCACACTTCAGCAGACTACATTTTTACTGTCTCCTAAGCAAGGCTCCAAGCCCCTGACCTTCCAGCATCACCATGTGCCTGCTACCTGGTGGCTGTGTTCTCACCTGGAAGCTCCAGTTGCACCTGGGCCAGACGACCCTGGCTGCTGGCACCCTCCTCTCCTGGCTACCTCCTGTTCTGAAAAGGGGTGGCAGTGCTGATGGATTTCTTGTATTTTACTGGGTCCTGCTCAGGGTTGTTGATCTGAGCCATCTTAATCATCCAAATGAGTTTGCAGCTGTTACTTCTCATCAGAAGCACATATTCAGTGCTATCCATAAAGTGTTGGTTTCTACATAGCGTGCTGAGGAGACAGGGACTCTATCCCCAGGGCGACATAGGAAACTAAATCTGCTCCCCAGGGCCCCTTGTTGGTGCTGGGAGGGAGAGGAGACACATGGCGGAAGAGCGTGGAGAAGAGCTTCCCTGCACAGTCTACATAGGACTGCTCCACCTGGGTGGACCTCTGTCCTCCATCCTCCTCACTTCTTCCTTCTGTCTTCCCTCCCTTCTTCCTCCCTTCCTCTTTCTTCTAATCCTCTCTCCTTTCTTCCTTTCTCTCTTTCCCGTCTTCCTTTCTGCTCTTCCTCAAACTTTTATTGAGCACCTACTAAGTACCATGCATTAAACTTGGAGGGTGGGGGTGTTGTGCAGGGAGGGTATACAATTTGGCCTCTTTTCAGGGAGAATTTGCCCACTCAAGTCATAGAGAGAGAAAGCAAGTTGTCCACAGATATAACTGGCCAAGCCTCCTACAGAGAATCCACTCAGTGTCACAAGGCAGGTCCAGACAAAGTGGGGTGTCTCCTTAGAAGAGGGAATTCAAATGCTGGATCAGTGAAGCTATCCTGCAGAACGTGGCAGTCAAGCTGATCCTTGAAGGATGGACACAGCTCTGGATTCTCCACATCCAGAAATGGTCTTTCCTTCTCTGCCATCCACAGCACTTCATCTGTCTGGGGTTGTCTCTGTGGGTGTCCTCCTGGAGGCAGGCCTGGCTGCCTCTCCTGCTGATGGCCTCTGGGCCTTGATTCCCTGAGACACACAGAAAACCATGGTCTCTGCCTCTAGGGGTTTGAAATGTAACCCAGACAGCAATGTGGACCTCTGAGCTCAGGAAACACAGACAGGGTAGTATACATTTTGAAAATGGACTTAAAATGTCAGCCATATATATTCTATCAACAGAGAGAGAAGTATAGTTTTAAAAAGGAGATAAAAATACCTCATGCATAGAGTTTCCAAAGAGGAACAGCGCCCTTTGGGAGGCTTTGGGAAGCAGTTTATCAGCTAGCCAATCTGGGAGAGCTTCCTGGAGGAAGGTGGGTTTCAGCGACTGCCTGGAGATGGTGTGAGCTAGAAGGTTAGGGTGGGAGGTTTGCTGGGCAGGCTCCTTGAGGGCAAAGACTGCCTCAGACTCTCCTGTGTCCCCAGCAGCCAGTCTGAGGCCTGGCACATGCACTAAGGAGCTGTGAAGGAATCACATGGAGGAAGTCCAAAGGCAGGATAAGACAGTAAAGGAAGCTGAGCGGGAAGGGGGCTGAAAAGGGCTGGAAAGGGGGCTGGATAGAGCCGGGGCTCAGGGAGGCACCCTTGTGGGCATCCTGGTGAAGGGCTTTGAGGTGAAGGGTGCTTCATGGTGGCAGCCAGTCTGGGGCTGTTGGGAATTCAGTGCCCCATCAGGACTTTGGGTGGGGGTAATCCAAGGAGCCAGCAGGAGCCAGAAGCGGTTTGCCTGTGTAGCATCCCTGTGACTTTGGGCAGGTTCCCCCACGTCGCCCGTGTCCTCCTACCTCTTGTAGCCTGGCACCCTGGGAATCCAAGATGGTGCAAAGGCCAGACCAGAGTGGGGTGGGTGGTCTAGCTGCAGGGAGAAGAGGCTGTGGCCGGTGCTGAAGGAGGAGAGGACGAAGAAATGCACTAAGGTCCTGGCATGAGGACAATTGAGAAAGAGGCAAGACGCTACAAAGTTTGGCAGCTGATTCGTTTTTTAAGAGATTCTTGACCAGAATTAGAGGAAATAACTATCATTTATTGGGTGAACATATATGGGAGCAGTGCTACATATGTTATCTACTCTATAAGATGGATGTTATTATCCCATTTTATACATGGGGAAGTGGAGGCTTAGAGAAGTAAAATGATTGTTCAAATTTAACACTGTTAATAAGTGGTAGGGCTGGAACTTAGAAACTGGGTTTTTTACTGTTGCCAGAGCTCTTAGCCACTGCTTTATTCTGCCTCCCTTAACTTGATTCACTCAGGAGGCTGTGTTTGGGTTTTACATGGTGTCGTGCCATGGTTCTACATAGGGGGTAGGGGGATGTCTGCCATCCTTGGGGTTAAGACCCTGGAGTCCAATGATCACGGGCACGTGGCGTGGGAGAGCAGGCACCAAGGAGGGAGAGTTGGGGACCCGCCATCAGAAGCAGGTGAAGAATACAGGCCTTCTCATTTATAAAGTGCTGTCACAGCTTTTGCCTTAATTGATCCTCATGAGAGCCTTGGGAGTTAGGCATGGATTTTTTAAAAATCCCCATTTTCCAATTGAAGAACCTGAGGCCTGGAGAGGTGAAGAGAATTGCCCAGGGTCATCTAGCTGGGACATGGCAGGACAGTGGAGCCTGGTTCTCTTCTCTGTGGGCTCTGAGTTTGATGTGGGTCCCCAGAGGATGCCCACCTTGCTGAAGCGTCAGAGGGAAGGAGGGCAGGGCAGGCATGGCCGGAGTCCTAAGAGCTGAGGTGCACTGTGTGCTAGAGGCATGTGGCTTTGTCCTTAAAACACCAAGCAGGGTAGAGGGCTGGGGGCTGAGGGTCTAAGAATGGCATAGCCCAGTGCCCAGAGCTAGAGGTCAGCACCATTGGCAAGGATCCCAGAAATAAAGGAGCCACCCCAAATGGAGTACCCTGTGGGGTCCCCTCTCCAGAATCTGATGGGCGAGGAGAAGGTGGGGCAAAAATAACAGGTTTGGGTCTCTTGCCATCTCTAAGCCTGCCAGTGCCTCAGGCATGTGGGGCCCTAAGACAACAAAGGCTTTCAAATAGCAATGCTATGGCCTAGGGAGACCCTGGGCCGCTGTGGAAAGAACACATGCTTTGGAAACACATTGCTCTGGATTCAAACCCCAGTTTTGCCACTTTCTGCCTTGGTGATTTCATGTCTCGGTTGCCCTTTCCATAAATCAGAATAACAACAGCTGCTTTACAGTCATAAGGCGTGAGTGAGTGAATGCAAACAGATGATATTAAATGAGTGTCATTCATGTCATGAGCCCCCCATGTGCCAGTGCTGTGCTGGGGATAGTTCTGAGCCTCGCAGACAAGGTCCGTGGCCTTGTGCAGTTCACAGTGGTGCCCAACACGATGTAGGTCCCACAAGCACCACGTCTCTCCTCCCACCTGTAAAGGTGCCTGCATTCTTCCTACCAGTGGCCAGCTCCCTGCCAGCGCCAGGGAGGGAAAGGCGGTGAACCGGGGAAGCAAAAACTCAAACCTTGTTCTGAGCCCACAGTTCCTGAGCCAAGCAGCAGGCAGAGGTCTACAGGGCTGAGACTGAGGGTTGGGGGATGAAGTGGAGGGTTGACACCCCGTGGTCCTCCTTATCAGGTTGCCCTTGCACCAGAAGCTCAGAGAGCTTGACAATGATGATCTCACTGGTGTTCAAAGCTTCCGGAGGAGGCCAAAGGCAAAGCAGAAAGCACTGGAGTGTGCCTGCGTTGACAGCTGCTGCATCAGAGCGCCTGGCTTGGGATCACAGGCTGCGGGGGTGGAGAGGCAATGCACAAATCCTGAAGGCCCAGTACCCATGCCTGGGGCCCCAGGACCAAGTTCACCAACTCGGAAACTCAAGGGAGGCTGCTTTTTTCCCCCAAATCAACAGCCTGTACTGTGTGCTAGATGCTTTTTCATGTGGTGTACCTTTTTCAATCTCCCAAGCCTGGAAATGGGGATTATTGCTCCCATCTTCTACATTGGCAAACTGAGGCTCAGAAGAGCAAAGTGGCTTGCTTAAGGCCACGCAGCTTCATCACAAGAGTTGGGATGCAGGTTCCCCCTCCCTGTCTCCATCACACACACGCACATGCATGCACAGAATGCAGTGACTTTCTAAGTTGGCTCAGTAGTGGACCAAGATGACCCCATCCTTACCTGCATCCTGCATCAGTCCACCCAGCAGGGACAGGGACGGGAGGAGAGGGACAAGGAGCAGAATACAGGCTCCCAACAGCTCAGGGCACCAAGGTGGGGTGAGGCGCCTGGGCCCGCCCTTTCAGGTCCGCCTCTCTCTACCAGACCTCTTTCCTCCTTTTTGTCACCTCCTTTGGATTCATTTTCTTCCCTCCTTTTCCTTCGTCATCTCTGCTTCCCGATTCACCCCTTGCTATCTTTCCAGTATTTTCCCTTCTTTTCACTCAGTTTCTCCCTTCTCCCCCTCCGTCTCTCCCCTCCCCCCTTTCTCCTGACTCCCCCGGCTCCTTCTCCCTTCCCTACCCTCCCTTGTTTTCTTCTCTTTGTCCCTTTGATCTCCTTCCCTCCTTCCCGTTTGTTTTCCTCCCCACGCTCCGCGCCCCGCATCTGCGCCCCCGCCCCGCCCCCCGTGCG
>NW_007727947.1:43932-57613 GCF_000696425.1 Galeopterus variegatus | reverse complement strand
ATGTATTAAGACTTGTTTTTTAGCCCCAAACATGGTCTATCTTGGTAAGTGTTCCATGTGTACTTGAAAAGAATGTGTGTTCGGCTGCTGTTGGGTAGAATGTTCTATAAATATCGACTCAAGTTTGTTGATAGTTTCAATTCTTCTACATCTGTGGTAGGCTGACGAATAGTCCCCCAAAGATTTCTATGCCCTAATCCCAAGAACTTGTGAATATGTTACTTTACGTGGCAAAAGGGACTTGCAGACATGATTAAGGTTAAGGATATTGAGATGAAGAGAATAGCCTGGGTTTTCCAGGTGGGTCCAATATAATCACGTGAGTCCTTAACAGCAGAGAATTTTTCCCAGCTATAACCAGAGGGAGAGGTGACTGGAAGAAAGGTTGGAGAAATACAATGTTGCTGGCTTTGAAGATGGAAGAAGGAGGCCATGAGGCAAAGAATGTAGGCGACCTCTAGAAGCTGGAGAGAATAAAGAAGTAAGTCGAGAGACTCCAGAAAGGAATGCAGCCTGCATTTAACTTTATGTCTTAATTTTACCCAGTGAGACCTCTGTTGGACTCCAATCTACAGAACTGTACAATAAGTTTTTTATTGTTTAAACCACTGCGTGGGTGGTAACTAGGTATACCACCAAGAGAAAGACAAATACACTTGCCAATATAGTTAGCATTTCCAGTGCTTTTTATTTTTTGTTTAGATCCAGGTTTCCAATTGCTATCATTTTTCTTCTGTGTGATAAAGTTTCTTTTTGGGGTGAGATGGAAGACATCTATTGATGACTGGAGAAGAGGCATGAATATGACAAAAATGGGGACCTAGGCCGAAAGAGATGATTCATAGCTGATTCAACCTGGAAGCTCTCCTCTCCCCCCACCTTATTTTATTAGTAAGAAAAGATGTGGTGGTGGGCATGGGGGAAGAGAAGACAAATTAAAACACCATGATCCTTTTAATACGGTCCAAGATTTACTCTGCATAATCCAGTCATATTTTTGATAGGAAATTCATGGCTCCTCTGTCCCCAGTAACAGAACGGTGATCTTTATGGGGCTGGCGTGAAGAAGCTGGCGGGCACGGCCCCCATCCCATTAAACTGTCTCAGTGAAGAGGCAATTTGTTTGATATTAAGAGTTATAAAAATATCAGCACAGAGCAGTTATGCTGGGGATACTGCACAAGCCAATCTGAATTTTAATGTAGTGTGAGCAATAAGCACCGCGTTCCCTGAGCTCATGCCGCACTCCCTCTGCAAATATTTGAAGAGGAAAAACACAGAGGCTTCAAGTGTCTTGCTCTTCTCCACTTGTGCCTCATGCTGGCTCATTCCTCACCAGAGGTGTGGGGTCTGGCAAGGGGTTCTGGGAGCCTGGAGGGGAATTCTCAGGAAGCCCCAACCTGGAGAGCCAATAACATCCTTGGCATCTGGAGTGGGGAGAATCAGAGACACAGCACATGGATTGGCTTCCTGTCACTCCTGCTGATGCCCCTTACTCACACAAGCAACCGTCCCAGTGCTGCCAGACCCAGCTCCTCCAGCCACCAGTGTCTCTTGGTTTACATCCCAATTATCCTTTAGTTTCTTAATCTGAGGGAATGCCACCTCCCAAGCATCCCCACCCCCAATCCTCTAAATCCACCCTAAAACTCCCTCTTGTCTTCTCACCATGCCCTGCTCACACTCCACCTCCTTATCTCACTCTGTGGCCTATAGGTGCGCCCTCTGACCTCTCCCCTCCAGCCCTTCCATCAGTTTCCTCATTATTTCCACTTATAGTCGTTCCTCTCCCTTCACCTCCTGGTCACCTTTTCCAGGCCTCTTCTCCCATAAATATCCATTCAACCATACTGATAGATCTTTCTGAAACATGCTGACCAGTTAATTTCACTTTCACAGGCGCCTACTCTGTGTCAGGGTTGGGCTGGTGGCTGAAGGATCACAAACGTGAATAGGACTGGGTGGTCTCTGCTCTCTAGGGACTCACAGTCTGGTCGGGAGGGGAGGTGGGGGTGGAAAAGGTGGGGGTGTCAGACAAGCTCTCTGGTCATTCTAACTCAGGGTGGAGTGAGAAAAGATTCCCAAGGGAGGCCCCAACAGAGGCAGCCTAAGGTGGAGAGAGGCATCTCACTGAGGAGAAATTGGGAATAGATCACAGAAGGGGTGGCTAACGATTGGGCCTCCAAGAAGGGGTTTACTTGATAGGTGGCTTTGGAGAATTGGGCAGAGAAGAACATATCTCAGACAGAGCAAAGAAATGGGGAGAATTCAGAGGAGGTGTTAATAGGGAGTCATCCAGCTTGGTTGAAGAGGCCCAGAGAAGTTCAGGGATATGCCCAAGTGAATGAAAAGTTGAGTCAGCTCTACTACCCAGTTTGTCTGATTCCCAGTTCAGGACACTTTTCATTACACCACGTAGCAGCTCTCAGAGTGTAGTCTGGGATCCCCGGACTCCGGGAGACCCTCTCAGGAGGTCTGGGTGGTCAACACTTTCTCAAAGTCATTTGCTGTCACCTTCTTATTCCCCTCTGGGTGTGCAGTGGGGGTTTCTACCGTGCATCTGGAAGATCTACATAACTCAGCAAGCCGACATTTTCCAAGTGACCAATGCATGGTGTTACAAATCATGCATGCATGAAAGGTCGTCTCAAAGTGCAAGACAGAGCAATACATTTTAAAGTTGGAGGGTACAAAAACTTCATTGAAATGGTTTCAGATTCCACATCCCCGCACCTCGCTCAGCCAGTGAGCGGCCGGTCTGTATGTGGGATCCAAACCCTCGGTGGGCGGGAGCGCCGCCGCGCTCCCAAGCGGTGCACTGTAGCATCGCGCCACCGGGCCGGCCCGTCAATAGTTTTTTAAAGTGTAGAAAGGTCCAGTAGTTTACGGGTTGGATCACACACAGGTTTCTACAAATTTACTAGTTATAAGTAACGGGCTTGATTTGGTTTGACTGAGAAAAAACAGACCCCCTCCCCACCCCTTCCCACCTCTCTGTCCCTCTCTGTCTCCTTCTCTTGCTCTCATACTGCCCCCACCCAAGTCACAGCAGCCTTATCCTTGAACCCCTTCATCTGGAAGTTTCCTTTCTTCCCCTTGCACGCAACTTCCCTTCCACAGGACCTTCCACCGCGGTGCCTCCCTCTCTCACTTCCCAGATTCCAGATCTTCACTACTTAGATTCCTCAAGCCGCCTCCCTTTCTCCATCTGCTCTTCTCTTCTTCACTGCACACTCTCCAATCTCTCATCGTTCTTGCACAGACATGCTCCCTATTTCTTCTGGAGTTCATGGAGGCTTACCTGCTCCTCATCTTTGCTCACAGTTTCTTCTCAGAAAGCTTTATTTGCCGCTGCAGTCGGCGGGGAGTGTTCACACTTGTCCTGAGAATTGTGCTCATCATTTCTGGAGACCTGAAGACTCTTGCTGAACCTCCCAACCCAGCCCTGGGTCCAGCCTCTTACCAAGGAGGAGGGATGTGCTAGCCACAATAGAAGCAGCAGGGCTTGGGGACAGGAAAGTGCGTCAGAGCCTGGCTTTGCCACATATTAGTAGGTAGCTGTAACCGAGTCACTGTCTCTCTGAACTTTAGGTCCTGCTTTTATAGAGTGAGGATAATAACACTAACCATGCAGAGTTCTTATGAAAATCCAATTGAAACATACGTATATGGCAGAGAGCGAGTGCTTCTGAAGACTCACTATTATTATCAGAAAGAAATGTGATGGCAATCAGTGAATATGAGTGGTGACAGTTAAATATTTGTCTTGAAAACTGTAAAGAAGACTCACTATTATTATCAGAAAGAAATGTGATGGCAATCAGTGAATATGAGTGGTGACAAACAGTTAAATATTTGTCTTGAAAACTGTAAACTGTGACCTAGATCACTAGTTCTTAAACTTTCACATCCAGCAGAATCACTTGGGCAGCTTGTTAAATATAGGGAGGCCCCCAGAAATTCTGATTCAGTAGTTTATGGGTGGAGCCTGCGCATTTACAGTTTTAAGGAACCCTGATGCACACTGAACACTGACCTACGTATTTCCCAAATTTTTCCTAAATCTCACATTTTCCTACTATTTTACGAGATTTTTGCAGTTCTTAAAAACCCGTACAATTTACGTTTGACGATAGTATCTCACACGTTTTCATATGCACTGTTTTTATTAAATGAATGGCTTGCAGAGTTTCACAAGCTGTCGTCTACTAACCCACTAACCCCCTTCCTGCCATTCTCCCTTTAGCAGTGCGGGGGAGTTGAAGACCACGGGAACATTATTTAATATTGCTGAACCTTTATTTCTTTGCTTTTGTGAGGACAGAGGCGAGGATATGGTGAGAATTATGTGGGCTGGTGCGTGCTGAGATCTTCTCTGATGTGCCATCCAAATGCTACTTTTAATTCTTTTCTTTTGTGCAAGTCCCAGTTGCCTGTCTATGAAAAGGAAGAATTGGAGTCACCGGTTGGTCTCCAAAGCTTCTACTGTTTTGGGACTTACTCTAACTCCTGCTGCTTTGAGGACAGTGTGCTCGGGAGGGATTGTGTAGACACCAGTGCCTGGCTTCCTGCCCCTTCCATCCCCTCTCATCCAATCCTGACTAAACAGCACCTGGGCCTGAGTGCTGGGTGTACTCAGCCCTGTCCAATATGCTCAATGCTTTGGAAGCTTGGCATCTTGTTTTTTCTTTCTCCGTACTTCATTTTTTGGGCTTGCTTGATGCACAATGAACTGGAGGATTCCTTACATAATCTGAAAGTTCCTTCACCTCACCACCTGTGGGTGCAATGAGGTCACAAGGACCTGTGTGCTTTAGCTGCCAGGAATAAGGATCAGTATCATCCCTCCCTCATGCTGTGGCTCCTTGCATCCATTGCTGGTGGTGCCTGGCATGTCACTATGCTTCAGCATCTCTTTGCTCTTTGCATCTATTGATGCTTCTTGCTTCTTGGCTGTGTCCCCATCATCCCTGCTCAGGCTTCCTCTTGGAGGGTGGCCACCACCACTTGCTCTGGACAACTGCTAGCTGAACATCCACAAAATTGGATGTTCTTCTGTGACTCCTTTACAGGGTTCTGAAACAGAATTGTCTGAGTCCCAAGATGTTGCTGTGCATGTGCCCAGCATTCATTCATTCTGGAGCACATCACTGTCAAGGAACTAGCAATATCTGCACTTGACTGGTGTGGGTGCAAAGTGTGAAGGGAGAACTGCCGGTGCTCCCAGGACAGAGTACGGGCCTGGATCAGGAGCCACTGTGAGAACAGAGAGCATGGAGGCTGGAGACCTTGCTGAGAAAGAACAGGCGGGACTCAAAGAGGGAGTAAATGCCAAGAAAAGAGAAAAATGAAGAGCAATGACTGTGTGGTCCCAAGGCTAATTGTGCTGCTGGCAATAACCGGGAAGCTGGGAAGGGGCTCTGGTTTGGGAGGAAAGATAACGAGCTCTGCTTTGGACAAGTTTTGCTGCAGGGGTTGGAAGGTCAACCAAATAGAGATATTCCATAGACAATAAGAAATAGGAGATAGCAGAGGGGCAGGGGGCCAGGGTTTAAGATGTAGGTTGAGCCCTTGTGTACTGGGGACAATGTCGGCTGGTGAGATAATTCATTTGTCTACGTCAGAAACACTAATCGAGTGCCTACTGTGTGTGAAGCATGGGTCTAAGACTTGAGGATACTGTGATGAATCAGACAGGGGAGGCATCTTGTATGATTTGTGTGGAGGAAGAGAAAAAGTGCTGTCAAGGCAGGAATGGGATCAGGGAAAGGAGAATGTGTCACATGGGGAGGTCAGCACGGGATGCAGGAGGCTGGGAGAGAAACGGATAGCATGATGGATCACTTAGGGCCTGAGTCGACCTGCGTGTAACAGAAAATCCAAACAGTGGTGGCCTAAACAAAGCAGGGGTCTATTAGCCTGTCACAGAGCAAGAAATGTGGAGGTGACAGCCCAGCGCTGGTGCAGAGACTCCACCAAGTCAGCAGAGACCCTGGCAACCTGCCCTCCATAGCAGCACTGGCAGCTGTCTGCCTGCCTTTTGTGATCAGAGCCTCAACCCAGTCCCACTGCCTCCACAGGCCCAACCCTGCATTTCTTCCTTCTCTGCTTTAAGGCTGTGTTTTTCAAAAGGTACTCTACAGAACCCTAAGGGAACGTGGAGATACCTCAAGGGCAGTTATGGGAGCTGAAGGGCAGGCTGAGGGGGCTGGTCCTCAGGCTCATTTGGCCACATTTCAATCAGAACATGTATATATATATATATATATTTGTCTTTTTCCACGTCTGGCAACGGATCGCAACCCTCAGTGTCGCCCCTGCACCGGACCAGGACCGGCAACGGGATCGCAACCCTCGGTGTTGCTCCCGCGCCTCGCTCAGCCAGTGAGCGGGAACCGGTCTGTATGTGGGATCCGAACCCTTGGGCGGGAGCGCCGCCGCACTTCCCAAGCGGCGCACTATCCAGTGTGCCACCGGGCCGGCCCAGAACATGTGTATTTTAATATATTATATATAATTATATAAAATTTAGCCATTGATTGCTTTTTCTCAGAAGAGCTCCTAAAACAGAATGAGTGTTTCCTGGAGAAGCAGGTTGCCTGAATAGATCTTTTCTAGAGTGCGCAGAGCCTCATTTGCTAAGACCACTGCTGCCACGTGTGTGCCACACCAAGCTACCTGGGTAACGCATGTGCATGTGTGTGAATGCATGTGTGTGCACATGCTACACGTGTGTCCTTAACTTGCATGCACTTGTCTGTGTGTCTCTCAGTGTCATGTACTTTTCCTCCCCGCAGTGACCTGAGCCCTCCCCTCCCTAAAGACCTCTACATCCAAGAGGGCCGGCCCAGTGGCTCACTCGGGAGAGTGCGGTGCTGATAAAGACCTCTACATCCTGCCACCTCAAAGCATCCCTTGCTCATTCCAAACCTGGGGGCTTCTTTCAGATTTTTACTGTAAACCACAAGACCATGCTGTAAATCCATTTAAGACCTGCAGCTATGGGACATATGAGGTGGGGAGAGAGGAGGATAAACGGGAAGGGAGAAAGGTAGCCCAGAGAAGAGGCATGAGCTGCTAAGTCATGATTGCTCTCAGAGAGGAAGCCTACTGCTGGAACTATAGTTGGGAGGCCACACATAGTCCTGGCTCCTTGTCTGTGCTGTCAGTTTCCAGGAGTTGAGAAAGGACCTCACAGTTGGTGAGAGTAAATTGTGTGCCTGACATTGTTTTAGGGGTCTCATATAATCACTTAATCTTTGTACCAACTCTGTAAGGCAGGTAATTTTACCCTCATTTTATAGATAAGGAAATCTTGCTCTGCTTATACATAAAGGCTGCTGTGAAAGCCAAACGAGTGTGTAAGGAAAACTTACACAGCAGGAGGTGTTGTCCATGTGCACAGGTTGGTATCACGGGCTAATTTTCCTGTTGACGTATAGTTCTACTATACTGATGGAAACTAACTCATCCTCTTTCTTCCCCTAGCCTGCTGATTAGGAGAATGGAATGTGGAGAGAAGAAGGTCCAGGATGATGTCTGTATTCCAAAGGAATAAGATACAAGCACTGCTATAAAAGCCTGCAGAGAAGCAGTACAGAGAAATAGCCAGACTTGTACTTAAATCACTGATGGACTCTGTAACCTCTGGCTGTTTACTTGATCTCTCCAGGCCTTATATATAATAATGGGATCAGTAACAGGACCTGCCTTATGGGGTTGTGCATACAAAGGACTTTGCAGTGTCTATCACAGAGAAGGCTCAGTCGCTGTTAGCTTTGGTTATTATGGTTGACAAATGGGGAAACTGAGGCACACCTTCCCTAAATCCCAACCTGGGAGAGGGATGCTTCAGCAGACTGGACTGAGAACCTCAGAGTTCAGATTTATCCCTCCCTTTCTTTCCTGCTCAGAGCCCAGCTCCCTGGAGTCCCTCTGTTGTTGACACACGTGGTGGGAAGTGCGTTTGGGGGAGTATGCGTGAGCCAGTCTTTATGGCCTGAGGAGGACTGGAGTCCTGTTTCCCTGTCAGCTCTCATTTCCCGGTCTGGCAGGGTTTATTCACCTCCTCATTTTTCTCAGCACCCCTCCCTACAAGCCTCCCTCCCCCCTGCCTTTGTGAAGCTCCTGTTTCTACTCTTGGCCAGGATAACAGGTGGCGATCTCTTCCTATTCCAGTTTTCTCATTTTAGTCGTTATAATTGTCTCAAAAGTCATCATCCACAGAGATGAAATTTCCCTTATTCTGTCACAGACCAGTCCCAATGTGGAGACTCTGCAGGAGCAGTGAGACTGGCTGGACCTGAGACTGACCAGAACAGAATTTGAGAAGTGTGGGGTGGGAGGGGTCGTGCACCCAGGGGCACAGTCTCCTAGCAGTTTGGTCATTGTATTTCATAAGGAACTGAAATGTGCAAGTCTCAGGAACATCCTAGTATGAAGGAACTGAGTGGAAATCTCCTGCCGTAGTGACTTGAGAAGCCCCCTGGGAAATGTAACCCACCTACATCATCAATTAACATCAGACCCAAAGGAGTTCATCAGATTAACTGTGGATTTACAAGACCCAAGACACTGGATCCTGGGACCAGCAGGAAGGGGTGAGGCTGAGGGAAGAGAGAGGTCTGAGCCTGTCGGCCTGGGTTTGTAGGCGCTGGTGACCTGATGATTTGGGAGAGAACACTGCGCAGAGGGAAACACAGACACTGGATTTTGTATGGTCTTCATTTTCTCCTGGGGCCAGTTGAAGTTTTTCAAGACAGAAGACCTGGCAATGGAGGTGGGTTGATTGTGGAGAAGAAGAGAAGGGAGAGAAACTAGGACATTATATATAAGATAGTATGACATCATATGAAGGAATTTATATTTGATGGGGCAAAATCAAGGGATCCAGTAAAGAGCACAAGACAAAGAAATGCTGGTTATTTCTAAGCCACAGGAACAGGCGCTCAGGCAGACAGCACTGGTGCTAACCAGAGCTCTTGGCTGGACCAACTGATGGCAAGTGTCTGTGTTCTTAGAGGCCTTTTGAAATCCCTTTTTTTTGATGCCAAGGAGCCCTTAAAGGAGGAAAAGCTTGTTCTGACATCCTTAAAGCAGGATTTGAGCTCTGTCTCTCCCCTTAGCATCCCATCTGTGGGAGCTCCCCAGGCCTCCTCAGCTCTCAGGGCTAAAGCCAGGGCTCTCAGGCAGGACCTCTCATGTTTAGTTGGTGACTGCCTACACACAGATCCTGAACTGAGAGAACATGACTGAAGGGTGTTATGACTAGGTCTAAGGTGTAAACGTCCGTCAGGGTTATTTTATTTTCTCTTCTTCTGGCATGAACGATTATCCTCTGTATTTGAACAAACATACAAAGATAAAACAACAGTAAAACAGTGTATTCCCAATGTCTTGTGTCTCACCAGTCTGTAGGTTCAGATGATGACACCTGAGTCATAACTTTGAACTTTGCTACCTTTGAGCTCCCACCTGTTCTGCAGTCTCTTACTGAATTCTCTCTTTCCAAACTTCCTTGGACTACCCTAGTGGTAGTTGTTGCAGGCTTTCTGGTCTGGGCTACCATTTATTTGGTGCTGGCTTTTGTTATTTTGGGCTGTAACCTCCACTGTTGAGTTAGAGTCTTTGCTTTTCCGAGAAATGCCATAACCAGGAGCTCTGTCATCCTAAACCACTGTTGACTGGCTTGATCGCTGACCCTTCGGAAGGGAGAACATTAGGCCCTGTGCACTCCCTGGGGGAGCTCTCAAAGCAGGGTTGCCTGTACCCCAAAGAGTCAGAATTTATTAAAACACCCCTTTTAATTTACAAATATACAGATCGTTTTTCGGTTTGTGTTTCAGGATAGCTGAGTTGGGACACGTCCCTAATGTAACTCAAATACTGCACACAGAACTACCATGATGTCTAAGACTCAGCTTTGCTGCTGCATCTGGTTCACCTTGAAAGACTTTCTTCCTTATGGTGAATTATGTCATGGGGTCCCTGCCATTCTTTCCTGAAAATGGGCTTCCAAGAGGAACCACCAAATAGCTCACCAGACATGTCTGTTTATGTATGAATTCCTATAGACTCAGTTCAATATCTTTCTGGGCAGCATCTCAGTCCTGCCATAAACAATGATTCAAACAGGTTTTTAAGAGGGAGATATTTCCCAGGTCCATCTACTAGATTATACCCAAGTTTCTGCTCTGGCCAGCGGGAACATCTTCTAATTCCAATTAGCAGCATTAACTAGGCAGGGAGTTTAGACAAGAGTTTCCTTGAGGACCAAATCCGCCAAGAATTGGAGCCAAGGAGAGTTATTCCAACACATTCAGACACTACGGTAAGGCACGGGACTATTTTTCCATTCCACAGGCAGAATAAATCAGTTCTGGGACAAGGCATGCTCCCAAATCCCTACAACAAGTTATCCCATCACCCAAGATGTCCAGTATTCCTAGAAACAGTTATTCTCTTCTGTCTTATGCAAGGGGATCACCAGGGACCCAGAAGAGAGAGAGAGAGACTTGCTTTAAGTAGCATAGACTGTAATGCAAAGAAGCTATAACCATGTACCAACTCTGTTCAGTCCAGAGTCAATGTTCCTGAAAGAAGGCAAAGTTCTCATTTTTCAGACCCATGAAGTGTTTTCTTGGTCACTTAGTTCCTGTGGGCCAGGTGAATGTGCCTCATTAGATCCTTGTCATACATCACCCCTGCCCACGACACTTCCTCCTTTTTCCTTCCTTCCTTCCTTCCTTCCTTCCTTCCTTCCTTCCTTCCTTCCTTCCCTCCATTCTTCCCTTTCCTTCTGTCCCTTTCCTCCCTCCTTCTTTCTTTCCTTCCCTATTAATTACTTCCTATAAGCCTCACATGCTGCTGGGTACTACAGGGATGAGGGATGGGTAAGACATTGTCCTTGCCCTTGAAGGGCAAGCACATCATCCAGTGGGGAAGGCAGATGTGTACACAATTAACTATAATAAAATACGGTGAGCGATATAATGGAGATCTGCCCAAAGTGTCACGGGAGCACAGAGGAGGGAGCGAAGGAGCTGCTTAGAGGTCATCAGGAAAGCTCCACCGAGAAGGTGATTTCTGAGTTGTCTTTTGAAGGATGAATAGGAATTTTCCAGGTGGACAAAAATGGGAAGGGCATTCCAGACAGGGGAACGGTGGGAATGGTGCATGGCACCGAGTCTGACTTGGCTGGAATATACAGTGAGAGATGGTTGTGAGGAATGCAGGAGCTTTTGGAAAGGTAGCTTAGGATCAGGGTGGGATGAGATCTGAGCATCATGCTTCAGAACTGGCATTTTGTTCAGAATATGATGGAGAGCCAAGCACACAGAATCTTTCTTTGGGCAACATTTCTTGGCTGGCAAGGCTAACAGAGCACTACTCAAGGTGGGCTGTGAAAATTTGTATGTAATAGCATTTAATCAATCAACTGATCAAGTTTTTATTAATGGCCAGTGTATTTCAGGTTCTTTGTTAGCTGTAGTGAGACTGCAAAAGAGGCATCACAATTAATTTAGGAGGACAGAGTCCTTCACACTCATAAAATGTTGGGGGGACGGGGAGGGAGTACAGTACAAGATTGTGTGATTGAACAGCTGGGAGAGAGCAGAGAAGCCTGAGTGGGCTTCCTGGAGGAGGTGGGTGTGATGGATCAGTGAGAGGCCATTCTGGGCCATACGAGCAAAGACTTACACTGAGCATTGTGAACAGTGAAGACTCTGGTGTGCTCGGACACGTGTTGGGATGCAGAGGTGAGGACAAATGAAAGAGGGCCTTGAAATCAGATAGAACATCACAAGACCTCTAGGTGGGTAGGAACTTTAAAGCTCTTCTAGGAAAACTCTCCCTGCCTCAACAGTCTTATATGTGACTTTCTCCTATAAGGTCTCTACACCTGATCATTAATCTTTGTTGGAACATATATATAGACGGGAGCAGATGATTTCACCATTAGATTGTTGGAAAGTTCTGCTACTGTCTAGCTTATGATTTCTTGTGTCCTTTGGTTCCAGATATATCTCTCTGTGTCAATCAGTGTCAACTGCCCCGTCCCACCCTTTGGTGCAGAGTAACTCTTCAGATTTTCAAATCAAGCTTTGCAACTTTATAGCCTCCCTTTTTCTAGGTTGAGAACTCTCAATTTCTCTAACTGTTCTTCCACAAGGAGGCTGTGGGCTGGGGTCTCCTCCCAGTTTTGGCTGGGATTGAAGGCACTTCACTATGCCTTGATTCTCCTTTGAAGAGAGATCTGCTCAGGGCTGTGCAGAAGGTGGTGACCAGCCTCTGTAAAATGACGCACTGGAAATGGTGTTTTGTGAAAATGAGGCAGGCCTCAGAGTTCAGGATGGATTGGGGGAATTAGACTGAAGGCAGGTAGAAGCTGGAGACCTTGGCAGGAGTCCAGTCTGAACACCTGGCTCAGGGTGAGTCTGGGGATGAGTAGGAAAGACTGAAGTCAGGGGCCATTTCAGAACTTTGGTGAAAGAGAAAAGAGACAATGATGATTCTAAAATGTCCAACCTGAGAGCCTGGAAAAACGGCAACTGCGTGGGGAGAAATGGGGTGGTAAGGAAGAGAGGTTGTCTGTGGCACATGATACTGGACTTGCCAGAAGCGCAGGGCAGCTACCCTAGATGTGGTTGCAAGTGGGCTCTGGCAGCCCAGGAGAATGGTTAGATTAGGGATATTGGCTTTGGAGTCATGAGAGACAGGGAACTTGGATAGGGAGTGAAAGTACGCAGAGAAGGAGTGAGCCATTAGGAAAGACTCCTGTAGAGCGGCTGCAGTGTGCAGACTGGAGGAACAAAAGGCACCCACGAGGGATAGGGCAATGAGCTGTCAGAAGTAGAGCAACGTTGAAGATGCCGAAGGAGTGGAGGGCTTCCAGAAAGAGAGTGGCTGGTAATATCGAATGCTCAGGAGCACAAAGAAAATGAGGCCACCAGATTTATCCAGGTGGACATCGGTTTGGTGCCCAAGGGACCTGGAGGAGATTTAGAAGGAACAGTGTGTCTGGATACCCCGCCCCGCACCCCACCTGGAGAAGCACATTTCACCCTCTCCCCACAGTCTACCTGTCCCATTCTACCTTCCTCCCTTTGCTCCTGATTCCCCATCGCCAAGCCAGCCAACCAGAGTGAGTGGTCTCCTGGGGAGGGGGCACTGGGAACATGGCTGGGTCACTTTCCCCAGGGAGGAACCTGAGGAAGCTCCTCAGGGGAGGCCAGGCACACTCAGGCTGCTGCTCCACCCCGCATACCCCCGCAAGAGCGGCCTGAACTGACAACACACCCTCCTGGCTCATGCAGCAGGACTAAGGTGCTGCTCTGGCAATGACAACCTCACAGGCCCCCAGGGACACAGCTGAACTACCGACATCTATTTTCCTTGACATCTGAATGCTGTGGTTTCCAGGAGGCAGAGGGGAATCTGGCAGAAGCTCCGCCTCTACCTCTTCTTGGCCAGTCGTCTCTCTACCAGGGCTCTCGAAGGTTCCTTGCCCCCTTACTCCCCGCCTGCACCCCAGCACCCTGGTAAAATCTATGAACTCCCTCCTCCTGTCTCCCTGAGCACTGAGCAGCTCTCTCTCCCCCTGTCTATCAGCTTCTTACTGCCCGGGAGCTCATCCCAGGCTATGCCAAGGGCCAACGTGTTTGCTGAGGTTAAGGGGCTG
>NW_007727947.1:37666-43650 GCF_000696425.1 Galeopterus variegatus | reverse complement strand
TGACAACACACCCTCCTGGCTCATGCAGCAGGACTAAGGTGCTGCTCTGGCAATGACAACCTCACAGGCCCCCAGGGACACAGCTGAACTACCGACATCTATTTTCCTTGACATCTGAATGCTGTGGTTTCCAGGAGGCAGAGGGGAATCTGGCAGAAGCTCCGCCTCTACCTCTTCTTGGCCAGTCGTCTCCCTACCAGGGCTCTCGAAGGTTCCTTGCCCCCTGACTCCCCGCCTGCACCCCAGCACCCTGGTACAATCTATGAACTCCCTCCTCCTGTCTCCCTGAGCACTGAGCAGCTCTCTCTCCCCCTGTCTATCAGCTTCTTACTGCCCGGGAGCTCATCCCAGGCTATGCCAAGGGCAAATGTGTTTGCTGAGGTTAAGGGGCTGTTTCCAAGCTTCCTCGGCAGAGACCCCAGAATTCTAGTAAAGAGGGAGACAGGTTATGCCAAACCTACTTCTCCCAGGATGCACTGGGAGCCTGGGAACCAGGCTCAGCTGAGGAGCTCAGGATTTAATTCTATGCATCATTAAGTAGTCCTCTGAAAGTAGTGTCCCCCTATACATCATCCATGCTTAGTAAACAGCACGCTGACATTACATTAGCGGCTGGAAATGAATTTTCTCTTTTATAGGGAAATTGAGAATCCGCCAAGAAGAAAGAAAGAAAGAAAGAAGAAAAAAACCCCTCAAAACCAATTATCTAGGCATTTATGAGTTCCACCCTGGTCCCTCTCTCTCCTCTCTCACTCAGATGCAAAGAAGCATTTAATATTTAATATATTAAGAAAAGAAAGAAACTTTGATAGATTATGTGGAATCTGGCATTAATTCCCTCTGCCCCTCCTTACTTTCTATTCTCCCCTCCCTAAAACCCGTGCCTGGTTCTAGCTGACATTTAAATGGATTAAGGTGTTCAGATTTCCTTAATAGTGTTGACATTTTGGAAATATTTCTGGCTTTTCCCCCCTCTCTCCTCAGAATATGAATAGTAACAATAATAATAAATAATAATAATAATAAATAAATATCGGAATGGATCTTCCCCTTGCACCCGACAGGCGGGCTCCTGCAGTGTCCTACCGATGCGATGGTGCTGATGTGATTTACATTTTCTGTTGTTATTTACAAGATTAAGGACGGAGAGAAGTCAACGTCCTCCTTGGGAGGCGGTAGGGCTAAGTGTGGGAGTGGGAGCCACTGGTCAGAAGAAATTTTGCTGATCACTAAGCTATTTCCCAGGCTGCAGCCCCTTCCCCTCTTCCAGGGGCTCAAGGAGTCTGTCTGCCTGTCCCCCAACCTTTCACTCTCCCTCTACTCCTGCCTTGTGACTGCATTGCCTTTTGTCCACATGATGTGGCTCAGTTCATCTGCAGAGCTGCCCTCACTTGCCAGACAGACTTGCTTGAGAGTCCCTGTCCCCTTTGGAAACATGGCCCTATTGTCCACTGGCGAACACAGAGAGAAGGGGGTGGATTGATTCTGTCTGTCCACTCTTTCCTTGGAGTCTGAGCAGCATTTCTCACACTGTGGTGTGATGTGTTCCCACGTGCAAATGCCAAGGTCCGGAGTGTGGGTCTATGTCTTTTTCAATCTCTGTATCTCAGGTTCTAGCACAATGCTTGGAACATATAAGTGCTTGTAAATGTTTAAGGCAGGTAGGCAGTGCTGTTAACTAATGGAAGGACAGAGGAAGGAAAGAAAGAAAAGGAGAAGGGAAAGAAGAGGAAAATAAAAAAGAGGAAAGACCTCGGGCTGTTGGAAGTCTTCCTTGGTTAATGTTCTCAAAGCTCTAACAATGCTTATAGAGAGCCCAGTGTTCCTTAAGATGGCTCTCTATAAATACCAACTAGAAGGAGAGTAAATCAGATAGTTCTGGAGAATAACCTCAGCCCTGTTACTAAGTACGGGCTACTTGATCTCTCAAGACTCAGTTTTCTCCTATGGAAAATGGGAATAACAACCCCGACCTCAGGGCACTATTGTCACTATTAGTAGGATAATGCACCTTCACTAATTAAGACGGTGCCAAGTGAGTGTTGAACAGGTGGGAACAACTTTGTTGTCCTAATGTTCTGCATCGAATCCAGTAGCTGAACAAGAATAGTTTTCACCAACCAGGCTAGACTAACCAAGTTTTGAGAATATTCCCAAAAGAAAGAAGAAAAGATATCATCAGAACCAATATGTGTTTTAAACTGATCTCTTCCTCAAGTTCTGCTTTTACATTTGGATGTGACGAAGCATTTAATATATAAACAAAATAAAGCAACTTAGATTTTTAGAAGAGGAGTTTCCAGCAGCATCTGCTAGATGAATTTCCACTGGGTTTTGGCCACTACACTAGAATTAGTGCAGGTTCAGTGCAGATAGTGGCCCGGGAGATGAGAGGCATGATTAATGCCAATGTTCATACTTCTGTTCATATGGATGACATATCCACCCTCTGCACTCACATCCCTGAATTTCTGTACTTCTTCCTGTCTTGTCACCTGCCTGTCCCTTCCAAGGTGCACTGCTGTGAGTGTTTTCTGTGGATAAACACCCAGAAAGAATTTTTACCTGGAATGCCCTATTTTCACAAAGCTGACTTTAATTCCATCTTCCAAAGATATCCCGGCCCAAACTTTATGGAACCACTTTCTCCCCTGGGCTGTGTGTGGCCTGCTATGGGTCTTATGTGCATCAGACTTGCTTGGCTTAGCAGGGGACTCAGCAAGACTCCAGGGCTTGATATAAATTGCTTTTTTACGTCTTAGCCATAATCAGCCTAGAGTCTACTTTGTATTTCTGCCCTTTCTTCTGATTTTGAGATTCCTACTCTGCTAATCTATTAATACTTGCGTTTTGAATCATTGACTTTAGATTCACTGCTTTTCATGGTCTGTATCTCAGTGTCTTTTAGTTTTAAAAGAAGTAAGTGTTGTCTGGCGCATGTGATCTGCTGAGTGCTATAATAGGTGCAGAATTATCGGATGAATAAGACACATTTCCCTTCATTAAGCTTACAGCCTAGAAGGGCCTAGAAGGACATCAAGCTTGCAAACCAGTAGACAGTATCTACAATCAAAGGGCATTCAAAGGGTTGAATTGGCACAGATTGGGGAGCAGAGGTCAAGGCAAGGCATGAGGAAGTGCAGAAAAAAGAGGTTCTCCAGGCAGACTGATGATGCTGGGGTGGTGCTGAAGGGCTGTGTAGGATTAACATGCTCATACTCTTTTTCCATTTAATAAAGAAGGATTTAATTAGGCTTACGTTAAATTAGATGACCCTGATGAAATTTCATCTGACTAAGGTGCATTCAGGAGACTGGAGAAAGGAAGTTCTGGTTGCAGACCTCAAGACTTAGCCTCTGCTTCGTTCTTTCAGCTGTCCCAGAGCTGCTATGTTTTTTTTTTTTTCAACTGTTACTACTTGATATCTGTATTTCTATACTTTCTTTTCATGACGGTATGCTATTTCAGTGTAGAAATATATCACAAGTTGTTTATCCATTTCCCTGTTAATGAACATTTGGTGTGTTGGTTTGTTTCTAGCATATTTCTGTATTGCAGCAATATTGCTGTGAACATTCTTTTTAACATCTCCTGTTACATAGGCTGGATGATTTTTTTTTTTTTTTTTGTGGTATATGCCTAGGAGTATAACTGGAGGCCACAGGCTATGCCTGTCTTCACATGTACCAGATAAAGCGAATGTGTTCCACCGTTGTTGTATCAATTTACACTCCCAACAGTGATGAGAATCGGCTTGCTCCACTTCTGCACCAACACTTGGTATTACCAGACTTTTAAATTTTGGGGTGTAAAATTATTTCTTGTTGTGATTTTCATTTTCATTTTCCTGATTACCAGTGAGGTTGAATGGATCCTTGTATGTTTGTGGGCAATTGTGTTTCCTCATCTGTGTAATGACTATTCCTGATTTTTTTTGACTATTTTTTATGAAATTGCCTTTTTCTTACTGATTTGTAAAAATTCTATTCTGAAAATTTGTTGTTGATTGTATGTGCAGCAAATGTTTTCTCCCAGTTTGTGCCTTGTCTCTCCATTTTTTAAATAGTGTATTTTGATGAACCCACGTTCTTAATTTCAACATAGTTGAAGTTAACAATCTTTTCTTTATGAGCTTTATTTTTTATATTGTGTTTTCAAATAAAATTATTTCCTATCCTGAGATCATAAAGACATTCCCTCATATTTTCTTCTAAAGTTTTAAATTTTACCTTTTACATTGAAGTTATTAAGCCATCTTGAATTGATTCTGTGTATGTTCTGAAGTGGAATTCCAATTTATTTGTTCTTTATGTTTAAATGGTTGTTCCAACAAGATTTGTTGAATGGTCTATTTCTTGCTGGCTGATCTGCAGTATCAGTTGTGTTTATATTAAGTGGTCTCTGTACACGTGTAGATCTGTCTCTGGCTTCTGTAATTCATTCCACTGAGTAACTGGTCTATTTTAGCCCTGCTGGCAGACTAGCAGATTTGGTGAAGCTTTTGAATCAAAATATTGTGAGAAGAAGCCAAAAATAATTCCTTTGATTCATAAAGACTTTTCTTTATGGGGTAGTATAATAGGAAAAATACTGGAATTAAAAAAAGTTAAAATGACAGTCCTGATGTTTATTTGTATGACTTTGGGTACATTTTTCAATTTTCCTGAGCCTCAGTCTCTTCATCTGTTAAGTGGGAATAGTAGCTTCAACCCCAGAGGCTGCTTTGAGGATTCAATTAAATTTTGTGTTTTGAAGGAGATAAGAGTGCCTGGCATTGGGATGAGCCTGGAGGATGTGTTTTGTATGTAGCACTCTCCAACGAAGGCCCTATGGATGTTTTCTAATAGCACCAGCCCAAAGCGAGTCAGGTCTTGGAATATCCCACAAGAAAATGAGACATAGGCCCCCAAATGAATTATTTGTTTCAGCTCACCGAACTGTCTTCCCAAATCTGACTTAGTTCCAAACTCATTTCAGAGGGCATGGAGCTGTGAAGTTTCTCTGCTAAAAATGATTGAGGATAACTGGCAAAGGGAAACTTGCTATGCATTACCGAATTGGGAATGGCAGATGAGGAAAAAAGTCATGCAGGAAAAGCCACCGTCAAAGCCTGAACTCCAGGTTCTGGAGTCCAAATTAAAAGAAAGCTCATTAACCCTTTATTGGCAATGTAATAATAGAAATAGCTCTTTATAATTTTTGATGTATTTCTATATAATTTTGTTAATTATAATAGATTTGTCCTTTTTACACCATGGAGTGGCCTGAGATTTGAGGTTGGCTCCTGGAATCTGAGACATGCCCAAATTTACAGAGCAAGTCAGATTACCAGGACTCAAATTCAGGTTGGGCAACTCAGACTCTCTTGTTACTACACAAGTGGTGACTCTACCTGTCTGTAGATATGTCATCCCACAATTCTCATGTACTCTTGTAGGTCAGATCTCACCATTCAATTTGGGGATCAGAAAACATTGTCACTAACTGAGCCAAGATTTCTCGTAGAAGTGGTGCTGGCCATTCTTCCAGGCAACAGCTAAAGTCTCTCAATTCCCAAAATGCAAGCAGATTTTAAAGTAGTGTCTGTAAATAGATGGAAATGCTTTCTCATGGGTTTTCCCTCAGGGGTTTGCTGTAAATTTCCAGCTAGGGCCAAGCTCCTCCATCAGTAGGTATATTGGTCTTGGAACAATGGTGAGGCTGGTTAGATACCTGCACACATGCCAACATGGTACCAGGAGATCCAGGCCAGCTTTTAATAATCTCAGAAATATTGATATCTGTATTTCTATACTTTCTTTTCATGACGGTATGCTATTTCAGTGTAGAAATATATCACAAGTTGTTTATCCATTTCCCTGTTAATGAACATTTGGTGTGTTGGTTTGTTTCTAGCATATTTCTGTATTGCAGCAATAGTGCTGTGAACATTCTTTTTAACATCTCCTGTTACATAGGCTGGATGATTTTTTTTTTTTTTTTTG
>NW_007727947.1:34692-36666 GCF_000696425.1 Galeopterus variegatus | reverse complement strand
GGGTTTGCTGTAAATTTCCAGCTAGGGCCAAGCTCCTCCATCAGTAGGTATATTGGTCTTGGAACAATGGTGAGGCTGGTTAGATACCTGCACACATGCCAACATGGTACCAGGAGATCCAGGCCAGCTTTTAATAATCTCAGAAATATGGCCTTGAGTCTCTGGGCACTTGGTCCTCCTCTGGCAGCGCGGTGAGAGCAGCATCCTGGGAGCGAAGGGAGTTTGGCAGTTGCCTGAAAGAACTCCAAGTTGTTACCACTTCATTGATGATCATCGAGAGTTCTCTCTTCTTTGACTTCTCTCTTCTCCTCCATTCTCTACGTCTTATTCGTTCAATGATCAAGTCCTATCCATTCTTCCTTTCATCTCATAACATCTCTTTCCATCGTATTGCCATTATCCTGGTCTAGGCTTCCAGAACCGTGTTCCCGTAGCCCTCTGACTTGATTCCCAGGGACAGTTTCAATGTTCTGTTGACTCATCAGGCCCCGTCTCCATGTCAGATTTTATAAATGCTTCCTCTTCCAGCTTTTCTGGAAGAGTTGTATAGTCCTTCTAGTAATAGGACTTGACTTTACCCAAACACATTCAGCACCAAGATTGTTTAGTTTCTGTAATTACTTTCCCCACCGTGCTTATATATGTGTGGAATTCTGGGCTCAACACTCCCCAGGGACCTTCTCATACCAGCCACTTCCATGAAGTCCCTTCCATCTCCTGTGGGTCTCTATGAAGGCGCTGCCCTCTTTGGTCACATCCTGCCCTGTATGGCCAACTGTCCTGATTCACGTATGTCTTGTCCCTTCTTTCCTGTCTCTGGCCACACAAAACTCCTGCCCTGAGTCACCTTCTGTTTCTTTGACACACAGTGGCAGCCACTAAGTTTCATGGAATTGATGGATGGATTATTGTTTCTAAGGATGCAGAAGGTTGGAGCTGGGCTTCTTTGGGCCAGTGCAACTTTGTCTTCCTTGATACACTTGGTGCTGTCACATAAACTTTCTATTATTTCTCATTGACCCCTTTTCTACAACTATGTGCTCAATATTTTTAACTCTCCTTAGCTCCTAACCCCTTTCAGCAATCCACTCCTCTAGCTTCCCTTTGGGGACATGGCCTTGATTTATAACTCACTGAGCTCTCTGGTGCACAGTGCAATAGGCTGTAGTCATAAGATTAGGAAAAGGGACTAGAAATTAGAAAATCTTATGCCTTTTATGGCATTAGGAAAGTTATTTACTTTCTCCAAACTTCCATTGTCTTCCATCTAAACCAGAAATGGTTATACCTCCCTCTCAGGAGTGGTATGTGATTCAATGAGATAATGAACATGGAAATCCTTTGCACACCATAAAGCACTAAGTGAGGGTTATTATCAGCCTCCTTCTTTGCACCTTCAGAGCTTCAGATATTTCTGTCTATCCTCAAAATACTTCCTTTACCTCCCATCTCATCTGCTCCCCCCATCTGACACTGGCTGCAGCAACTTGTCTCTCTCTATTCACTCTTCTCTGTTGACAACCATCCACATCATCCCCAATTTCCTAGCATATAAACGACCTTTCACTTGATCCTGCTGCCTGCCCCACCTTCTGACAGTCACTGTCCTCCTCCCTTTCCTTTTGTAACCAGAGAGGACAGCATGAAGTCTCCTCTGCTGGCCCATTGCCTGTTCATTCCTATAGCTCCTGAGTTTCTTCCCAGCTGCTCTTTCCAAGCCAGCAGATCTTTCTATCTTCTCAGTTCCTATTCTCCTTAACCCTTCTGCAAAATCTAACACTGTGAACCTCCCCCCTACTTCCTGAAACCCCCTCTTCTCTTAGACTTTTACTAGAGTGTACCCCCCCATAGCCTTCCCGACATTTTTACTATCTCATTGTTTCCTGTCCCCTTTTCAGACTCAGTTTCACCCACATCTCCTTATAGTGGGCTCTTCCCCAAGCCTGGTCTTCTGCCGTCTGCTCCACACCAAAT
>NW_007727947.1:33186-34012 GCF_000696425.1 Galeopterus variegatus | reverse complement strand
GACTCAGTTTCACCCACATCTCCTTATAGTGGGCTCTTCCCCAAGCCTGGTCTTCTGCCGTCTGCTCCACACCAAATGGTGAAGTATCATCTCATTTTACTCCATGATGGTTGAGCCATACTGAGGTGTTGTGTTTACTTCTAGGTTTCACCTTCTATGAGAATTATTACAAATCCAAGGATATTCAACAGAGGGCCACCAAGATGCTGAGGGAACTAGAAATGTCTCATCTTATGAAACACTTGAGAGAACGAGTCTACTTAACTACAGAAGAGAAAATTCAGAGGAAACATAATCTTTGCTGTCTTAAAACATCAAAAAGATGCAAAGAAGAGTTCCCATTTACTGATTTGGATCCCTACAGAAAAAAGAATTAGATAGAAATTATAGACAGGTAGATATGGAATCATTGACAAGCAATACCTTCCAGTCTTGTGAAGGCTCTGAAGTCAGGTGACACGGGTTCCACTCCCAGCTCTACTGCTTCTTGGCTGTTTGAGTCTGAGCAAGCTGTATCATTTCTCTGTGCCTCCCTTTTACCACCTGTAAAGTGAGGATAATGATAGCTCCTACCCCACAGTGCTCTTCTGAGGAGTAAATAAGATAAGATATGTGGAGTGCATAGCAGAATGCCCAGCACAAGGAGACCGCTCAGTACGATTGAGCTATCCTGTCTTCCATCTCCTCCTCTCATCAGCATCGTCATCATCACCACCATTCACTTGAGCTAGCCAGCAATGAAACCAGCTCTTCACAAAGCACTGTACTTCCTGTTTTTAGAAAAATCTTCAAGCCAAGTTGTACTGGGGACATGGCAGAAGCTTCT
>NW_007727947.1:30429-32346 GCF_000696425.1 Galeopterus variegatus | reverse complement strand
CTTCTGCTGTTGTGAGGTAGGTGGGGCCAGATGGCATCAAAGGTCTATTCCTATATTCACTCCCCGTCTCTACAGTCCCTGTGCAGCTCCCATTTTGGGAACTCTGGGCTCATCAATGGCAGTGCAATTCTTGCTGGCATCCAGGCCTAGATCATCCCTCCAGTTCTGTGGCTTCCTCTTATACATCACAAAAGGCAGCCAGAGAGGCTTCCTGAGGGCGGGCCCTCACCAAAGGAATCCCTGTCCACAAGCCTCCATTCTCACACGCAGCCTCATGCCTTCTCTTATCACTAATGCCAGTATCTTTGTCCCTGGCCCTCTGAAGTTTGGCATGTCTTGTGGAATCATTTTGGCATCTAGCCTTAATCAAGTTTCTAAGTCGGCTTCCGTGGTAGAATTTGGGCCCTTGGTTCCACCTATTTTCTCCTTAAACCAGCCCTAGCCTATGGCCTGGTTTGGTCTCCAACTATCACAAACATCTCTTACCAAGAGTACCAGATTAGGAGTGCAAACCAAAACATTTATCCCCTTGGTCCCCAATCATCAGGGTCTGTGCTTCTTTCATGGCTCAGTCTCCTGTATCCACATGATCATTTTTATTCCCTTGGTTTCCACCCTTACTCAGGCCATAATCTTCTCCCCTCTATTCCATAACTCACTAAATAAAACTCCTGTACCCAGGTTTTTCTCCTCAATATCATTTATTTAATCCTCCTCAAACAGGTCAGTGCTTCCATAGCCAACAATAGAAAGTCTGAACACCTTAAGTTGAACCTAAAGTCCTCCATATTCTGGCCAATTTTCTTTTATAGTTTTCTTGAGGTATAATTTTATACAATAATATTCATCCATTTAAAATATGCTGTTTGATGAGTTTGGGAATATGTATATAGCTGTGCAACCATCAGCACAATCAAGTTCAGTACTTTTCTATTACCTAACGAACTCCACTTGTGTCCCTATGATATTCCGCCCTTCTAACCCATCCCCTACCACGTGTGGTCCCACACAACTACTAATCTGCTTTCTGACACTATAGCTTTGCACTTTCTAGAATTTCATATAAATAGAACCAGACAGTATATATAATTTTATGATGCCTTTAAGATTCATTCATATTTGTTGCATGTACCAGTAGTTCATTCCTTTTTATTACTGAGTATTATTCCGTTGTATTGATATGGAAACTTGGGTTGTTTCCAGTTTTTGGCTATCGTGAATAAAGCTTCCATGAACATTCATGCACTAGTCTTTGTATGAACATATTTTTATTTCTTATGGGTATGTATCTAGGAATGAAATTCCTGGCTCATATGAAAAGTGCTTACCTTTTTAAAAAACTATCTGACCCATCATTTTACTTCTTTCTTATACATTAAACCTTGGTTTATCCCATGCAAACTGGCCCCATTTACTGTCTTCTAACCACGCCTGTGCTTTCTGACTTCCATGACTTCATTCATCCCACAAGTGATCCAGGAAATGCCTACTCTCTACATTTTTTTCCATTAAAGTCATTGTCATAAAGATTTATCATTTCCCGTGCCAGACGTTGTATGGAAATATAGACACAATCATGTCCAGTGGAGATCAAAAGCTAGCAGAGGAGGTGGATACACACATGGGTAATTCACATATAAAACAGATGACTGAGATAGAGGAACCAAATGTGTTGAGAGAGGGAGAGAGCACACTGACAGCGGGGATCAGGAAGGCTTGCTTAGAGGAGGCAGCAGCACCTGCATAAAGACCTGGGAATGAGGGGAGGCGGGGCTTTTTGGAGGACTGATTCTACCTCCCTTGTGAAGCCTTCCCTGTGAAGCCGTCATTAGTGCTTGTCCTTCTCAAAGCTTCTGCAGTGTCCACCTCATGCTGTCAATCATCTTTTCTTGTTAGAGGAGGGAGTTATTCAGCTTG
>NW_007727947.1:27148-29523 GCF_000696425.1 Galeopterus variegatus | reverse complement strand
CAGTGTCCACCTCATGCTGTCAATCATCTTTTCTTGTTAGAGGAGGGAGTTATTCAGCTTGCTCTGCAAACAAAGCCATATGCCACCAGGCTCTGAGCCTGTGAGCCAAGCGTTTGATCCAATGGGTAAAGGTGAAAGCCTAGAGTGTGGCCTGAGGAGAGGCCAGGATACTGAAGAACATGTCTACTGACCAGGAAGCCAGCCAGAGGCAGGAGCAGGTCCGGAGCAGGCAGGAGCAGTCCTCAACTTGGGCACTGGAGTATGTGTACACAGATGTCCCATCATGTTCATTGTCTAGGGCAGAGCTATATAAACAGTGGACCATCCATGAACAAATGAGTGAACGAATGAACTTCCATTCCCAGTAGGCTCTCATGTATGTTACAGTATATTATATGTATTATCTGGATCAATCAGATATGCAAGGTACTTGAACAACCTAAGTTCTCACTTGCTGCTTTCTGGTTAAGTGCTCGGAAACCCACATACAAAGTTGAATGTCTGAGAAAATCACTTCTTTGCATTCTGATGCTGTAAAATATTGTTTGGATTAAAAGGGCAGGAACAAATTGATGGATCTGAAATTTTTTTTCTTTTGGCTTGGAGATGACAGGGCAATCCATCAGACAACTTCCGTAGCTCCCTGTGACATTTCAAGCTCAAATGTTATAGCTTTCTTATTTTTTCTTTTCTCTCTTTTTTTCTACCCCCGGCTCTCTATTGAACTCTGCCTCCAGGAAATGCATCCTGTAGATGTGGCTTCTTTGACACTTGTCATCCAGAGGTCACTTGATTGAGGCTGTGGAATGATGTCTGGGAACACTCAGGCTGGTTTAGGAGGCTGTGCTGAAGATGAGGTAACTCCTTAGTCCACCTATGATGCTGCCCTATCCATGCCCCAGAGCAGCCAGCAGGGAGGTCTTCCAAAACAGAGCAGANGCCTCCAGGAAATGCATCCTGTAGATGTGGCTTCTTTGACACTTGTCATCCAGAGGTCACTCGATTGAGGCTGTGGAATGATGGCTGGGAACACTCAGGCTGGTTTAGGAGGCTGTGCTGAAGATGAGGTAACTCCTTAGTCCACCTGTGATGCTGCCCTATCCATGCCCCAGAGCAGCCAGCAGGGAGGTCTTCCAAAACAGAGCAGACCATAGAGAACAGCCAAGGGTTCAGATGTCCATGGAAGGTGATTTCAACAGCTGAATTGTGTGCAAAGAGAAAATATTCAAAGTTAGAATACTGGTCTTCTTCATTTGTCTCTGCCACATCACATAATGTGAACTTGGAAAGGTTACTTAACCTCTCCAAGCCACAGCTCAACCTTTGAGCCAGAAACAGTAAAATAGGTATAAGAATAAAATGAGATAATGACTGTGGATATACTATGAAAATGTAGAACTTAACTAGAAGTGAAATATATCCTCTGGAGTAGTTATCTATTGCTGTATAGCAAATAACCACAAATCTTGGTGGGTTAGAACACTTATTATATCATGGTTTTATATATCAGGAATCTGAGAGTGGCGTGACTGTGAGGTTCCGCTCACTGGTCCTCAAGACAGTGTCTCGGGCTGCATCACCTGAAGGCTTGACTGGGGCTGGAGAAGCTTCTTCCAAGATGGTTCATCCACAGGGCTGTTGGCAGGCCTCACTTCCTCACTGGCTGTTGACAGAAGGCTGCAATTCCTCACCATGTAGTTCTCTTTATAGGACTGCTCGAGTGTCCTCATGACATGGCAGCTGGTGTCCCACTGAGTGAGAGATCCAAGGCAGAAGTCACATACTGCCATCTCCTCAATGTCCCTTTGGTGCCACAGGTCAGCCCTATTCAACTGAGGAGGAGAATACACAAGGGTGTGGATCCAGGAGATAGGGGTCACTTAGGTCATGGTGAGGGCTGACAGCCACGCCCTCTCCCAGTTCAAATGGTTCTTCTGGAAAATGAGGGATAGAGCTGATTGTCTCTTAAGTCACCAAAATAGCTTGCTCCAGATAGATCTCCCTCAAACATGCTGTGCTGAATCTTCATCTAGTTGAAGATCTCTGCTCTCATTGTCAACTCCTTGTTCCATCCTAAAAAGATGGTTTTAGTCTCTGATGGGGATCTGTGGAAATGGCTATGCATTGGGCCTGTGGGAGGTCTCCAGAGCCTGTGTCTCATCGTGCCGGGCTGCACTGGTTTGTCGTCCCCTCGTGGATGCAGCCCATTGCAGTTTGCCCAGTGCTGTCACAGGCTCATTTCATGTGAGATGGGGCCCTGGCTTTGAGAGACAGTACAGAGGGGACCAGTCTGGGCAGTGACGGAGAGGAGGGGTAAGGACAGTGCTCTGGTCTCCAGCCTTGGCCATCTGCCTCATGTTTGGTATTTTCCAACG
>NW_007727947.1:26719-27138 GCF_000696425.1 Galeopterus variegatus | reverse complement strand
TAAGGACAGTGCTCTGGTCTCCAGCCTTGGCCATCTGCCTCATGTTTGGTATTTTCCAACGTGTGTGTGTGTGCCTGGGCCATCATTTGATTCTGTCAGCGAGGTGGACAGAGCTGTCCTTGTTCCCTGCATTTTGTGGATTGAAAAACAGGCTCAGAAAGTCCCAATGGAGGCATTTGCTGGAATAGGGAACTCAGGGAGAAAAGATATGGGGTGGTTAAAACATGGAGTTTGGCTTTCAGTCTTTTGGGCTTGCAGTGTCAGTGGTGTGTCAGGTGAGGTTAATGTGTAGCTTCACGTCCAGCTTCCAGATGACTGAGTATGGAGCAAGATCTAATACCTGGATTATTTCGCTTCATCTGCACGTTTCTCCACTCCTTCCAGACGTTGTACTGTGTTCTGCCTTCTTGGTCCCAGAC
>NW_007727947.1:23906-25394 GCF_000696425.1 Galeopterus variegatus | reverse complement strand
GGAAAGGGGGAAGTGGGCTGGTTTCCCAACACAAATAACCCCACAGAGCTTTCTCAGCAGTGACCCTTAGCCTGTTGTGTCAGCCTCAGGCTGAGGGAGGAAGGAAATAGACCTTCTATTGAGTATTTTTCTTCCCCTGTCACGAAGATCAGAGGAACTGAGACTGGAAAGAAAAGGAGTCAAAAGCACCTTGTGGCCTCCTCCTGCAGGATTTGTGTTGCTTCCCCTCCCCTCTGGAACTCTAAGTAAACAAACTCCCCAGCCAAGGAAGGCCCCAGGCCGACTCCCAGCAGGCCATAAATAAGAGCCCTTCAGCCTTTCACTCTCGCAAGTGGAGAGGGCACTTCTGAGTGGAACATTCGATAGGGATAGCGGGGGAGCGGCTAGGGGGAGAGTCCTCCTGTTAATTGAATCCCAATTTCCTTCTCCCAGGCCTGCTCTTATCTTTTTAATTATACAAGGCCTTTAATCTTCCCGAGGACTTGTCTCTGTCATTAATGCATGATCCCCATTAGAGATAGGGGTCTGCTCAGGGCAAATGGGAGCTGCAAGCAGAGGCCCTTGGCAACTTTTTGCTTTTTAAAACACCCGGAGTTACCCAGGGCAAATCCAGGTTGAGGTGGGGAGACATTGTGGGCTCCCCTTAGCTCTCAGACAGTGTTCTTTGGGCTGTCTATGTTTGAGAGGGTTGACTCTGAGATTAGGGACAAGAGCCTCTTTATGGTCAACATCTGTTGTTGTGGCTCTGAAAATGCAGGGTCACTTACTCTAACAGCTAAAGGGCAGATGAGCCACTCAGGAGCCTGCCTCAGGTAACCTGGTCATGAAAAATAGCAGACAAACTGCTCATAGGATGCCGGGTGCTGAGGTGGGACCCCAGAAGAGTCAGGATATTCTGTATTTTTCTAAATGCTAGCTTATACATTAGATGCTTGTGAATGAAACTTAGGTTCTCACGGGCTTTCCCTAACACTGCAGAGATGCATTATCTCAGGTGACAATGGCTTGGGACACTCCAGGGTTACGTTTCTCTTCAACCCTTGCCCTCCCAGCTTCCCTGTCAAATGGCTAATGAGCTGTAAACCAATACAGAGGAATGCAAGGGACACACCCTCCTTGAAGGAGTTTGGCTTATATTAGGTGTTTAATAAATTCTGGCTAAATAAATTTTAAAACAAGGTTTTCAAGAGCCATTTAATTTAAAACATGAATTCACAGGTATTTATTAGCAATTATAGATCCTCACTTATAGTTGTAAATTCTACTAGACTTTTTTTGTGTGCCTGATCTGCAAGGTGGTTTCTAGGGTCCCTTCACCCAGGCAGTCTGATATATCACATACCCCTGGGTGTACAGAAAGGTGAGTAAGGCTGAGCCCTGCAAGGGACCTAATGCTCAGTTGGGAAGATAAATTTTTTTAGTTTTAAATATATTAAATAAATGTATATAAACAACTGTATATATGTGTATGTCTGTGTATGAGGCAGT
>NW_007727947.1:21683-23148 GCF_000696425.1 Galeopterus variegatus | reverse complement strand
ATAGTTGAAATCACAGCTGGCTTCTCTGAAGACGGGAGTCCACACACAGAGGGTCATAGTGCATTACACACCTGAGTGCCTATTTATGCAGGTTCTGCATTGAACATCGTGTCTAGTCAGTTCCTGACCCACTACGCACAACCACCTTAGCTGTGGCTGTTATTGATGAAGGTCACATAACTAGAAGGTGCAAAGGTCAGTTTTCCAACCCAGGTCTGACCACAAAGCCTGGCCTTCAACCCCTGAACCCCACAGCCAAAACTTCCCTCCTTGCTTGAAACCACAGGCTGTCTGCTCCTGAAAATGTGCAGTTCTGGTCACAGGCGCTTGTGAAGACGTGGTGAACCTGGACATGGTCCAGAGAAGAGCAATTAAGACACTCAAGGGGAGGGAGAGGCTTCTGTTTGAGGACAGACTTAAAAATAAGCTGTAGTAAAGTCTGGAAAGAGGTGGGATGAGCAGGCCATGAAGGAAATCTATAGGATGTGGAGGGAAAAGAAAGGGGGAGCCGGGCATGCCTGCCAAGGGGGCACTCACTGGAGCTTAGAAGCAGCAGTTTTAGGACAATGACAAGAAAGTTCTACTTACCACGTTCCATAAGTTTGCTGCCTGCTGTGGGAGCCCAAGAAGTGGCACAGGCTGAAAATATAAATAGATTACCAGCTTATGAGTGCATTGCTGTGAGCTCCCTACAGAATGCTCGGTTTCTCATCATCTAGTTCAGATGATCTCGTTTCTAACGGCTGAAACCAGGAGGCAGCAAACTTTCTCTGTAAAAGATCAGAGTAAATATTTTTGGCTTTATGGTCTAACTCCATCTCAACTGCTCAGCTCTGCTGTTGAAGTGCAAAAGCAGCCATAGGCAATATGTACAAATGGGCATAGCTGTTTTCTAATAAAACTTTATTTACAGAAGTAAGCAGAAGGCTGGATTTGACCAACAAGATGTTTGTCAACCCTTGGTCTAGTTGAATCATACAGTTTAAAACTGGGAGGCATTGTGGTGATGACATCCTCATTTGGTAGACATCCAGAGAGGTCCAGTGAGCCCCCCAACGTCATACAGCCGGAGACTCATAGTGGGATATTAATGTTGTCTGGGGGGAATATTTAGATCTTCTGAAGATGGTGTCATGGAAATGAAGTGTTCCTGTGCTGTGCATTTCTGACCCTCTTAAATGTATATTCATGGTCTCAAACTGCCTTTTCTTAGAAACTATTCAAATGGAGGAGGGGTTGGAAATATAGCTTACTTTAAGCAAATGAAGGGCTATTTTTAAATTCTTAGAAATCAGAAAACAAGAAGTGTACTGCTCCCTCAAGCCCTATCCCCGAGATGGGAGAACATTTTATTTTTTGACAGACTATGCAAATGACCCTGGTCCTTAGACCCGAGCCCCTTGATGGCCTGGTGTCCGCACATGCAGGTTGTCCCTCAGGTGGGGAGGTGTTCCCTGGTGGGGCC
>NW_007727947.1:7214-21007 GCF_000696425.1 Galeopterus variegatus | reverse complement strand
ACGAGCAGAGAATACAGGCTGTCTTAAATCTGCACGGTTGACTTTCCTCTGGGGAAAGCTTCGTTCTTCAGGGATAGAAGTGCCTCTGTTCTACAGACCAGAAAGGAGCCCACCAGCTGGAGTTCTGATCCACGCAACAAGAAGACCTGAAGAAGCTTGGTGATGAGGGGACACTGGAATCTGAGACTCCAGCTGTGTTCCAGCTACTCCCTGAGCCACCCCTATCCTGGAGAGGTCTTCAACTGAAGGCCACACAGATCCGTTAGGAGACAATTCCTTGTAACCAATTTCAAGATTTCCTGCCTGTTTCTTGATCCTAAGAGGCAATGTGGTCTGCTGGACATGTGAAGAGCCGATTAAAGCAGGTCTGGCTCCCGCAGGGGAGAGTGCTGCTTCAAACTTGAGCTTAAGGGGCAGAAAGTCCTGGATTCCAATCCCAAATCTAGCCCTTACCAGCTTTAGTTCATTTCAGGAGTTACCTTGACTCCGAATCTCAGATTTGGAGCATAGAGACTGACCCACAGCAGCTGCTCAGTAAATGTCATCTTCTCTCCCATCGATCCTCACACTTGGCAGCCCTCTGAGTTCAACCTCCCACCCATTGCAGACCTGGATACCCAATGCAGATGAGGACACCTGTCATTGGGAAGCTGTTATTGAGCAGCTCCAGCTGTTAGTGCATCCATGAATCTATCACCTATTCAGCATAACTGCTGTTCAAATATTTTTAATACATATTGCTGATTATAGAAAATGACACATATTTATTGCAGAAAATTTGAAAAAATATGCAATTTTATTCTTTAGAAACTTGATTTTAACATTATGTATGTATTTATTTATTATTTATTTTTTGCAACTGGCTGGTACGAGGATCTGAACCCTTGACCTTGGTGATATAACACTGCGGTCTAACCTATTGAGCCAGCCCTCGAAAACTGGACAGCTCTAGAAAAATTGATATGGAAAAAAATCACTGATAGATATACACTGCATTTATAAGCACTGTGAACATTTTTGTGTATTCCTTCCTACTTGTGCATGTGTGGGCTGGCATGTTTTGCAAGATTAGAATCACATTGATATATTTGTATCGAGCTTGTTCTTTTCAATAGCGTTGTGCACATTTCTCATATCGTCAAATAGTCTTTAAAGACAGGCTTTGAATGGTGGCCAAATATTCCTTCCTACTTGTGCATGTGTGGGCTGGCATGTTTTGCAAGATTAGAATCACATTGATATATTTGTATCGAGCTTGTTCTTTTCAATAACGTTGTGCACATTTCTCATATCGTCAAATAGTCTTTAAAGACAGGCTTTGAATGGTGGCCAAATTTTCTATGACATGGATATATCACAATGCGTGTAACACGCCCTTAGTATTGAACACTTAGGCTGTTTCTAATTTTTCAATACAATAAATAACACTGCAGTAAACATTATTGTAGAAAAATCTTTGCTCCATTCTGATTACTTCTTTGAGATTAATTCCTAGCAATAGAAGTCCTGGCCAAAGGGTGTGAGGATTTTTAAGGGCCTGGATATTCGAGGGTTGTTGTTTTCTAGAAAGGTCATATCAATTTCTACTGGCGAAGTATGTTTCTCAGCACCCCATTGTAACACCCATGTTGAAGCAAGAACTCTCACATATAACCCATCAAATATTGAAAAGTAGCTCTTAAATTTCCCAGATTCCTCCCCCTTCTAGACTAAACAGCCATTAAAAAAAAATTCTCCAAGGGTTACTTTCCAAGCTTCTCGCCATACTAGTGTATGGATTGGAGAATATTCTGGTTTGTAATTATAGTTTTAAAAATGCGCTACTTAGAACAGAATGCAAAATATAAAATGTGGCCTGACCCATTTTCACCTCCTTTAGTTCAAATTCTATACTTCTGTTAATGTAATCTCAGACAGCATTAGTTTTCTGTTTTTGCTTCAGCAGGAAATGGGCTCATATAAGCTTGTGGTACGATGACACTCTGGAGTCTCAATGCTCTGGTTAATTAGGGTCTATTCCATTTGATACTTGTTCAGCTGCTTTTTTTTTGTGACTTACATTTGTCTGATTGGTCATTGTCCAGTGCTCCAGTCTATTTAAATTCCAGTGATGCCCACAGAAAACAGGCCCTTGATGCCTCAGGTGTGTTTCCACACCACACTGCCCAGTGGACTCAACCTAGGACTTTTGCCAAACCTGTCCCTGTGCAGAGGTCAGGAGAAGGTCATGGGTTGTTGAGGCCGAGGCTGCCTGGCGCCACCCTGGCCAGCAGTCCACTTACAGGTGTTCTCAAGAGTAACTGGGATCGTGGCTTGAAACAACTCTGGTGAAGAGCAAGGCTGCCCCCTCTGAGAAGGGCTCTTGTGTGATGCTAGACAGTCCACCAGCAGAGTGGGGTGGACGGGGCTCTGTAGGTCCTGTGCTGCCTGGCTGGGCTCCTCCAGCCAGACCCAGAGACGGGCCCGGAGACTGCCAGGACTCTGGCTGGCTCTGCCTCTCCTTAGCCTCCTTACCTACACAAATAGAGGGTAATTCCTCTGTGAAGCGGGCACTTAACTCAGTTCTACAGGTAGGTCTGAGTACTGGCAGGCCCTGTGGCAAGAGCACAAATCAACATCTGAGGCCCACCCTGCTCCCATCCCCAGCTCCGACCTGCACCCTGAGGGCCTTGTGCACAGACCTTTGGCTCTTTTACAGCCCTCTCCCCAGACAGTTCCTTCTTGGCCACCCCCAGGCTTACGCGTGTGTACTGTAGCATAGTCTAGGTAGGGAGGGGTTTCAGGGGGCTTGTCCCCTTGGTCCCCCAGACTCCTCATCCCATGGGAAGAGTCATGGCTTAGGAGACCAGCACGAAGGCTGGAGCAGAGGCCTTGAAGGCATGCGGCCCAGGGCAGGGATCCTGGTTGCTCAGGGTCTAAGGTGCTGTTGCTTATGAGCAAACTCTTTAATCAGCCTTTTGGTTTCTGTAGATCTTTATGCTTCTGTGTTGGAGGGAGGAGCTGAGAGTAGATGTCTGGGAAAAGCAGCCGACTCAGCATAGACAGAAAACCTAAATAAACAGGGGTTGGGTCCAAGTCTCAGTGCTCTGCCATACTCGTAGGTAAGAAACCTCAAGACCACAAAAGCTGTTGAGACGGTGGGAGAGACATTGGCCAGGGGTCAGGGAGCCTGAACTCTCAATCTGGGACCACTGGATGTTCTGACCATAGGCCTCAAGACATTTTGGCCAGCTAGGGTTCAGGGTCCCAGGCGTGAGAGAATATGCCTGCATGTGGCTCCAGGTCCTCTGAAAATGAATATGCCATGTCTGCATCCCTGACACACCTGTGCACGGCGGGACTTGCCTGTGCGCCTCCCGGTCCCAAGGCAGGGCCCGTCTCTCCCACCTCGGGAGCCGACCAGGCTTCCCCCCGCATTCACTCACTGTTTAGTTACCCTGAGTGGCGGTAATGAAACTCTTATTTAATTCCATCCCATTCAACTCTCTCCCATCAAGCACATCCCCTCTTAAGGCAATCATCATTTGCTTTTTTGAAGGAGGTAAAACGGAAAATATAAACATACATTCAAAATAAACCCTCTGCCTTATACTTCATATTTTCTAAGTGTTTTCACATAAAGTATTTCATTACAGACTCAAGCAGCTGCTGTCATGAAATACGGTCTCAGATGGAGAATCCAATGAAAATCATGTGAAAAGAGACCCTAAGAGCAGAGGCAGGAGAGCGCAGCCCCGTCAGGCCCACGGCCCGCTTTCTGCTGAGCCTGGGCAGTGACCAGCACCTGCCCGTTGCCACAGCTTGGTGCCGTGTTTGGAAATTTCTTCTCTTGCTTCTTCTAAAATTCTCCTTTAGTTCTTGATTTCTTCTTTCCATATTATGCTGCTTCTTAAAAACAAAATCCTAAAATCTTGGAGCTGCAAGAAGCTCTCGTCCTCATTCAGGCCAGTGGTTCTCAAGTGGGGACCCTGGTCAGCAGCATGAGCCCCATCCGCTTGATTTCTTCTTTCCATATTATGCTGCTTCTTAAAAACAAAATCCTAAAATCTTGGAGCTGCAAGAAGCTCTAGTCCTCATTCAGGCCAGTGGTTCTCAAGTGGGGACCCTGGTCAGCAGCATGAGCCCCATCCGGGAGCTTATTAGCATCAGTCTCAGGCCCGACCCCTGACCTGCTGAGTGTGTAGGGTCGGGGGTGGTTCACCCATCTGTGTTTTAAAAAACTCTCCAGGTGATTCTGATGCACACCCAAGTTTGAGAGCCACTGATCTGGGCCAACCTCCAAGTTTCAAACTGAGGCCCCATGTGCAGAGGGTCATGTTCCTTGTCATACACGCAGTCAGCAGCAGAGCCCAGGTGAGAGGCAGTTCTCAGGTTCCTGTCCTGAGCACCCTCTCCTGCCCCCACACTCCCTCTGCTGACCTCTGGGTTATCTCCTCCACATGGCAGTTCCATTGGCCTGTGTTCCACTCCATGACTGAGGACATAGAGGAGGAGCCAGGCTGGCACACATGTCCCCCGTGACAGCAGGCCAGTGCAGCCTGGGAGGCCGTGCTGCCCGCAGCCCAAGTGTGCTGGACAGCGTGGGGCTCTGGGAATTGCAACTCTGAGCACCCATGGGTTCTAAAAGTCAGAATGCTCCCTCCCTCTGGTCCCCTGTGCCTCCTCTGGTCTTTCTTCTTTGGGACAAATCTGTGGGACTAAACAAATTCAGGGTCTTTCTTGCACCACGTGGATAAGCAGGCCTCCCCAGGGGCTCCGCATTACTTCTACCATATTTCTTGGGTTGTAAGAGTTGGGTAGGTCTCCCCTTCTTTAATTCCTGTCCAAATTTAGAGTCTAAGAAATAGCAGAGACTGGGAAACTTGATCTGGACACCAGCATCCATGGGATGGTTTGGGAAACCATAAGAAAATCACGACATGTCAACACTGGGCATGAGTAAGTGGATAGTTACTGAGGAGCTGCGATGTGCTAGGCTTGGTGTTAGGCTCTGGCTTCCTCCCTCAGGGCTCTGTTGTGAGTGGGCCACCAGGGTCACAGCAGGCACACTCTACTCACATGGAGCCCTGCACCCACCCACCTTACTGTTTCTCCTCCCCTCTCAATTGCCCCACTGATGTGCCATGTTGTTTGCACATCCTCCTGATGGGATGTAGAGGGGTCTTCATCCCAGGGNCCACAGCTTGGTGCCGTGTTTGGAAATTTCTTCTCTTGCTTCTTCTAAAATTCTCCTTTAGTCTTGATTTCTTCTTTCCATATTATGCTGCTTCTTAAAAACAAAATCCTAAAATCTTGGAGCTGCAAGAAGCTCTAGTCCTCATTCAGGCCAGTGGTTCTCAAGTGGGGACCCTGGTCAGCAGCATGAGCCCCATCCGGGAGCTTATTAGCATCAGTCTCAGGCCCGACCCCTGACCTGCTGAGTGTGTAGGGTCGGGGGTGGTTCACCCATCTGTGTTTTAAAAAACTCTCCAGGTGATTCTGATGCACACCCAAGTTTGAGAGCCACTGATCTGGGCCAACCTCCAAGTTTCAAACTGAGGCCCCATGTGCAGAGGGTCATGTTCCTTGTCATACACGCAGTCAGCAGCAGAGCCCAGGTGAGAGGCAGTTCTCAGGTTCCTGTCCTGAGCACCCTCTCCTGCCCCCACACTCCCTCTGCTGACCTCTGGGTTATCTCCTCCACATGGCAGTTCCATTGGCCTGTGTTCCACTCCATGACTGAGGACATAGAGGAGGAGCCAGGCTGGCACACATGTCCCCCGTGACAGCAGGCCAGTGCAGCCTGGGAGGCCGTGCTGCCCGCAGCCCAAGTGTGCTGGACAGCGTGGGGCTCTGGGAATTGCAACTCTGAGCACCCATGGGTTCTAAAAGTCAGAATGCTCCCTCCCTCTGGTCCCCTGTGCCTCCTCTGGTCTTTCTTCTTTGGGACAAATCTGTGGGACTAAACAAATTCAGGGTCTTTCTTGCACCACGTGGATAAGCAGGCCTCCCCAGGGGCTCCGCATTACTTCTACCATATTTCTTGGGTTGTAAGAGTTGGGTAGGTCTCCCCTTCTTTAATTCCTGTCCAAATTTAGAGTCTAAGAAATAGCAGAGACTGGGAAACTTGATCTGGACACCAGCATCCATGGGATGGTTTGGGAAACCATAAGAAAATCACGACATGTCAACACTGGGCATGAGTAAGTGGATAGTTACTGAGGAGCTGCGATGTGCTAGGCTTGGTGTTAGGCTCTGGCTTCCTCCCTCAGGGCTCTGTTGTGAGTGGGCCACCAGGGTCACAGCAGGCACACTCTACTCACATGGAGCCCTGCACCCACCCACCTTACTGTTTCTCCTCCCCTCTCAATTGCCCCACTGATGTGCCATGTTGTTTGCACATCCTCCTGATGGGATGTAGAGGGGTCTTCATCCCAGGGACCTGATGTCAGAACAAGGAGGCGAAGACCTGCTGAAAAGGAGGCCGAGGGTACAGCCTGGTGCCCCGGGAGACTGCAGAGGGGTTTGGACAACTGAAGTGAGGATGTGCTCACAGTGGACATGAGATGATGAAAACATTGCCCAGCTGAAGGGAGAGAGACATCCAAGGCATATGGAACCCTCAGCATGACCCGGGTTTTGCCACAGCCGTGATGGGGCTACTAGAGGTGGGGGCTGCAGCTGGTCAGAGAGGCCGGTGATGGGCCTGACCTGGACTTCCAGACTGGATGAGACTCGAACCCAGTGCACAGTGTCAGAGGGGGACTCCTGGTGTGAGAACACTTGACAGGCACCACCCCAGGGATTAGAGTCTATAGCAGCGAGGTTTATTCCACCCAGGCCCCATGATGAACGTGTGGAGTTTATTTTTTCATTTTTCCATCACTATGATTTTTCTAGTACCTGTCATATGCCAGGTACCACAGAAGTCATTTCACTTTCCCATTTCATTTAGTCTGCCTCACCACACCCCAGAGGACAGATGTGGAAATTAAAGGACACAAATGTTCTGCAACGTGCCAGAGACACATGCATAGCAGGGAGCCGAGCTGGTCCTATAACTCAGGTCTTCCCATTTGAAATCCACTCTTTTGAAGACGTCTCGGCTGGTTCTTCAAGCTCAGAGAAGCGAGAGAGGGACAGCCAGGACAACCTAGAGGTTGCCACATGGGGCCCAAACGTCTGGCTCCCCCTGGAGCCCATGTAGGAGAAAGGAAGGAAGGAAGCAGGGTGCTGACGCTTGTCTCAGAATGCAGCAGGACCAGCCCTCAGCTGCAGGTGCGGCATCACGCAGGGCTCGCAGGGTTTGTGCTCAGAGAGCGTGGGCTGCCACCTGCTGTGGAGATGTCCCCAGCCCGTGTGTATTGGCGGCTGAGATGCGTGCTGAGGCTGCCAGGAGGACCAAGGGGAGAGTGGCTGCCAGAGCTTGTTGCTAAGCTCAGTCCAAATGATGGTGTCTTCTAGTCGTTTGTTTAAGAGGTATCTTTGGAACACCTGCTATGCCATCATGTAGGTGCTGGGGCCTCAGCGTGACAAGTCAAAGGTGAGCTACCAGCGACATTTCAGCAATAACCAAAGGGCGATGAGTGCACCGCTCAAAACTCCTCCCGGTCACTCGTTGTTCTTGGGTCACCCCCTCCTGTTAGTCCGAAAACCAGCTGCGGTTCCTGACCTTTGGCCTTTGAGTAAGTTGGTCAATAAACGCTGCTTTAATGCTTCTATTGAGCAGATTTCACCTGGGGCAGAACAATAGCCCTTAGGAGGGGTCCTAGAGAAGTGGACTTTTTCTGCAGCCCAAGTTCTCTTGAATAGCCCCGGGGGCAAGATTGGAGCCTCTCTGCCTTTGCTGCTCAAACCCACAGACTTCAGGCTCCTGCAGGAGAAACCTTGCATCTGCCCCTTGTAGTAAGACTTCCCATGAATTAAATGACCTCAGATGTAGACCAGTATTGGAGAGGGGAGGAAAATCTTCCATGGGTTGGCAATTTCAGGGAAGAGAGGAGAGAGACTTTCTCAGTGACATGCTCTTATCTAGTTCTGAGTAATGATTTGGGATGTTTTACTGTTTTGCTCAGCTCTTCAGCTCGGCTTGTTCTTGATTTGGATCTTCCTTGTCCTCTGATTCCCTGAGAAGGAGGTCCACTCTGGTCCCAGTCCTCCTCCTTAGGGCATCTGGATTATTCAGTGAGCTCCCAGGCAGAAACAGAGTGAAACTTGAGTCAGGTCTGCCGTGTACTGATTATATGACCTTGAGCAAGACATGAACTTCTTGAACCTGAGTTTATTCAACTGCAAAATGGGACTAAAAACACTCACCCATTCTGGGTCAGGATCAAACCATCATCACACGCCACTACCACTGCCAACCCTCTTAACCAAGTGAACATTTCCTGTGTTTGGTGCGCTAAGCACTTTTTGTGAATTACCCCAATTAATCTCACAACAATTTTTTTTTTTTTTTTTGGTGGCTGGCCAGTACAGGGACCACAATTCTATGGTACAGATGTTAACAGTACTCTTACTTTACAGGTGAGGAAATGAATTGCAAAATGCCTAAATAACTTGCCCAAAGCCATGCCGTTAGAAAGTGCGTAGCAGGAATTTGAGCCCAGGCGGGCTGACTCCAGGGTCTGGAGCTTTAGCCTCTGCAGCTGCTGCCCAGAAAGCAGGTCTCCCCTGGTTGCCTGTCCCCACTGAACCTTCTCTTTTTTCTCATCTTCTTCCTTCCACTAGGATGACTGGACTCACCTTTAGCTAATCTGCATTGAGGGAAGTGAAGGGACATCTCTTCTGTGCACAGACTCCAGCTCTTTCTGAACAAGCTGCTTTCATCTCATGGGTGCCTAACGATGTCCACGAGTCCACCTCAGGGCTGGCACCCGTCTCTCTGAGTATCAAATAGCTAGTGAGGGTCACGACTGGGCCTGAGAACAGGAGACAGTGGCTCGTGGAATAAACTCAATTTTGCACTTTCCCAGGGTATGGGGGAGGAAATGACAGTGACTTGTTGCTTGGGAAATTTTGATGGGTGGCCTGGTATCTTGGGAATGTGCTCCGATGACCAGGGGATGTTGTTCCAACCTCTTCTTCTCCTCCCCATTCCTGAGATGGTACTTTGGACTCCTCATCACTAACCCCAGGCACAAAAGAGAAATCTGAGTCTGTTGTTTTTCAATGCTCTTTGTGCTAATTTAATCACAACAAAGCTCTATCTATGTATCAGTATGTGCCTGATTCAATGTTAGTATTTGATGCTATCCAATTTCCTTCCAGCAATTCTATGAGGGTGCCATTATCATCCCCATTTTTTAAACGAGGACACTGAGATTCAGAGAAGTGAAGAAACTTCCTCAGGGTTGTACAGTTGGAAAATGACAAAACCAGGATGCAGATATGGGGTCTGGATTCTTAGTCACTATGTCACATTACTATGACTCACGGAGTCCCCATAGGCATTTCCCCAGCACAGAGAGTGCCACCCGGGGTGGGCCACCCTTACTTCTTTTGTGTTGAGCTAGGCTCTGTGCATGGTTCTAACACCCTGGTGTCTGGTCCAGGCCAAGTCACTTGTTTCTGTTTGTCCATGTGCACTGCCCATGGCCGTCACAGTGATGTAATCACCTTGCAGGGCCATAGCAATAACACATCAAAGGAAGGTGATAAAATACACTTTCAACTCACCAGGCATTCATTCAGCTCCAACTATTTGCTGGAGCTAAATACTGGAAGGGGAGGTGACCCAGGTACATAGTGGACCCCCCTGGGATTGCAGACTCAGAAAATTAGTAGTATGAAATTAGTAGCCCAAATCCAAGGCAGAGTATCCTGAATGCAAATAAAATACTTGGGAGAGGTAGGGAAGAAAATAATTCCAACCGTGGAAAACATTCGGAGGAAGTGGTCTGGAAAGGTGAGGTACTTGCAGACAGTCAGGCTTGAGAACAACTTGACTACAGACCAGAGACGGGGCCAGGGCACACGAATGCACGGGTGAGAGCAGGCACAGTGAGTCTGTCTTTCTGGCCACGGGCTCCATAGGATGAGGTGGTGGCCAGTTGTCTTAGTCCATTTGGGCGGCTATATCCAAATACCATAGACTGGGTGGCTTATGAACAACAGATTTATTTCTCACAGTTCCAGAGGCTGGAAAGTCCAGGATCTAGACAGATTCGGTGTCTGGTGAGGGCCTGTTTTCTGGCTCACAGAAGGAACCTTATTGCTGTGTCCTCACATGGTAGAAGGGGTGGGTGAGGGTCCTTCTGGGGTCTCTTTTATAAGTGCACTAATCCCATTCATGGAGCCTTCACCCTTATGAACTAATCACCTCCCAAAGGCCCTGCCTCCTAATACCATCACCTTGGGAGTTGAGATTTCAACATATGAATTTGGGGTCGGAGAGGGAAGAGACAAACATCAGACCATAGCACCAGTCTTTGAAGGTTTTCAAGCCATGAGGAGGACTTCAACATGTATTTTCTGAGCACTGGGCAGCCCCTGCTGATCTTGACGAGGGAGTGGCACGATGCCATCCATTTGGGGAAGATCATTTCAGGGCTGCACTGGGTGAGCCCAGAGGCCGGGAGGTGGGTGATGAGAGTGTTGCAATAATCCAGGCAAGAGGTGACGAGGGCCTGAGCTAGGGCAGTCACAGAGGGGCTGCAGAGGAAGTGAGGGGCCTGGAGACATTAGGGAAGAGAATGGCCAAGTCTTGGGCAGGAAGGAGAAGGAAAGGGCTTCCTCTGACCTTAGTGTCACCACCTGCAACCTGACACACACACCCAGCTTCCCACACTTGGAGAAGGCTGGGCGTACACGCTGTGATGCTTCTCTCCACTTACTGCCATTTAACTTTGCTCTGGGCCCTACGGTCCCCTCCTTCTTCTGCTTTACTACATTGGATGATATTTTTTAAAATAATGACTGTCATAGTCATAACTATAATAATTATGGTAGTGATAATAAGATCCTGAATGACTTGATAGCTTTTCTTCTGAGGATACTAATATGTGGGAGGTGGGGACAGAAGGGGTCCTGGCAGAAATATGATTAGATCCAATTTGCTGGAAAATGGCTCTGGGCCATGTGGAGAGGACCTAGCCAAGAGGGAATCATTTCTGGCCTTTGGAGCATGGATTTGTTCCTAGGTAGGAGCACATGTCTCCCCTGAGAAGGGCAAGATAAGCTCCTGCAACCCAGTGGGTGTCTTCTGGATGCAGATTGGCATCAGAGCGGTGCCCCCTTCCCATCTCTGAGAAGCCTTCACAGGGGTCTCCAGTGCACAGCGACTCCTCCATTCCTACCTTAGGCTTTTTAATTATTTGGCCATACAATTAGCTTTTGATAATAATACACGATATATCATAGCATCTTATCAGTTACAAAGCCTGTTTGAATTTATCTCATTTAATCCTCCAACCATAGAGGCTAGTATTACTGTTATCTCCCCCTTTCTACAAATGTATGCATTTGCTCAGCAAACACATATAGAGAGGGGAGTGTTAAATACCGTGCAAATTGAAGCACGTGTAGGGCTGGGCCTGGGCACCAAAACAAGGTTCTCAGAGGCCAGTGACCAACTAAGACCTCAAGCCAAGCAGGATTCAAACTCAGGTCTTCATTCTCCAGCTATTTGCACCTTTCCCTGTTCCTCACTGCTGCTGTCTTAATTTTTGACTGTGCAGACTGACACATGTTAGTACTTTACTTCTGCATTTTTCAAATATTCATTTTGTCTTCCCAAACACATGGAAAAACTATATACACATAAAAGGACTTTACAATTGCAATGTATTATTATTAAAACCCATTTGTGGGAAGGCATGTGCAAATTTGTTTTATAATCCCTACCATGTTTAGCAACACAGTTAGGCATATAGTAGTTGATCAATTAATGTCAGTAAGCTAGAAGGTCCTAACTTCCCAGACTTAGCTCACTTTCTCTCAAAACATTGGCCTCTATCCTCACCTTTAAAAGTCTTCCAAGCACTTTATTTCTGGAGCATTAGGAATCTTACCTTCTAAAATATTTTTCAACCAGTTTCTAAATGATGTCCAATATTTTGGAAGAATATTAATGTGTCCATTATAAAGAGAGAACAATTGAGGCTAAGTAGGGACAGTTTAAAGCACTCACTTCCTTTTCAGTTATCTGGTGGCTGGTCTTTACTGCATGGAGGTTCTTTAGACAGAGATGGAAGGGTAGAGAGCCAGAAGTGCCTTACCGCTGACAATTGCTCCAAGTTCTCTCAATTTTCTCTGATCTCTTGGTGGGAGAAGTGGAGGAACTGTGGATTGACTGGGCACATGCTGCCCCCTGGTGGTAGAATTGATATCTTCTGGTCTTCCATTTGTGTCTCTCACTAGGAGGAAATGCATCCATTTAGTCAGTGTGTATTTGCTGAGCGCCAGTTGTATGTACTCACTCCCAGGCACTAGGTGCTGTGGACTCAGAGAATAAAAAAGACAGGATTTTTGTCCTTTTGGGCCTACGTTCTGTGGTGTGTGTGCATGAATGGAGGAGATGGACACTAAATACATACACACTGAAAATAAAGATAACTTCAGAGAGTGTTGAATGCTATGAAAGTAAAGCAAGATGATGCCATGGAGTGACTGGGGAGGAGATCTACTTCAGCCGCGGTGGTCAGGGAAGGCCTCCTGAGGAAGGGACGTTTCAGTGCAGAATTGAGTGATGAGCAAGAGTCGGGCCTGGGATGGGGGGTCCCCAGGCCAAGAGAGCAGAATGACAGCCTGCAATAGGAGACAGCTCCCAGACGATGGTGGAGAGGCAGGCCGGGGTCATATCACACACATCCTTCTAGGTCACTCCATGTGCGATGGAAACTACTGGAAGGTTTCAAGGGGTGACGTAGTCTGAAATGCCACGTGAAGCTCTTGGTGTTTGTGTCTAGACTTTCCATTAAATTTAAAAGGCAGGTGCAAAGGGCTGTGTTGGGAACTTTCCCAGAAACTGTAAACAGAGGCTCATACTGTATAAGTGCATGTTAGAATCATCTGGGAAATTTTACAAAATACTGATGCCTGGGCTCCACTCATGAGCAATTGAATCAGAAAAGCTACAGAATGGGGCCCAGGTCCTGGTAGTCTGTCCAATCTTTTTGAGTGATTCTAATGCACCACTAGAGATGCAAACCGCCATGTGTTGGGAAGCCTTGAACTCAGCTAAAGGTGATCAGTGAGAGACCGACTATTGAGGTGAGGGCTCCAAGGGCCTGGGGGAGTTCTGAAACAGCAGACATGGCCTGTGTGGGCTGACCATCACTCTCACGGGCTGTGAAGGGAGAAGAAGAAAGCAGATTTCAGAGCTCTGGCATTGATGAGAAAGAGGCGGGTGAGTCTGGACTGGACTCAAAAAGTGACACACAGGGACTGCATGATCGTATTTATTACAGTGGAGGAAAAAGAGGCATGAAAAAGGCGCAGATTGGAAGGGCTCTGGGTGTTTGGAGGTTCACTTCGGTGGCTACTTGTGGGCTCACCCTGCCTTTATTCACTCACCTGACCCTGTCTCCTAGATGCCTCTTCTCTCCTCAGAAGTTTCCAGCCAAAGCAGCTGCATAAAACCCAAGGTCAGGTATGAGGCTCATGCATGTGGCCTTACATGGGCACATCCCCGCTGGCACCAGGTTCCAGGCTCCATGTGGATGAATCTTTACTGCTTTTGGTGGCAGTGGACCGAACCCAAAGCAGTTTGAGCAAAGAGGGAGTTTATAGGCTCAAGCAACAGAAGAGCTTAGGGCTGTGGTTTCAGTGTGGCTTGATCCTGCAACCAATCACTGTGGCCAGGGGAATGC
>NW_007727947.1:5011-6209 GCF_000696425.1 Galeopterus variegatus | reverse complement strand
GGGGTGACTTGTAGATGCCTTTTTTCCTTTTAAATAGGCTTTTTCGTTTTGGAACCAGTTTTAGAGTCACAGCAAAATTGAGAATAAGTTACAGAGATTTCCTCTATACTTGCTGTCTCCACCTCACAACCTCCACGATTATCAGCATCCCACACCGGAGAGGTACCTTTGCTACAATCCATGAGCCCACCTTAACACATCGTTATCACCCAAACGCCACGGTTTACATTTGGGCTCACTCCTGGTGCTGCACATTCTATGGGTCTGGACAAATGTGTAATGACATGTGTAGTATCACACAGAGCCGTTTCACTGCCCTAAAAATCCTCTGTGCTCTGTCTTTTCTTCCCTCTCTTCCCTCTCCTCTCTGGCAATCACCAATTCTTTTTTTGCAGTCTTCATAAGTTTTGCCTTTTCCAGAATGTCATATAGTTGGAATCATACAGTATGTAGTCTTTTAAGCCTGGCTTCTTTCACTTAATAATATTCATCTAAAGGTCCTTCATGTCTTTTGATTGCTTGGTAGCTCATTTCTTTTAAGTGCTGAATAATATTTCATTGCCTAAATGTACCAGTTGATCCATTTACCTACTGAAAGACACCTTAGTTGCTTCTAAATTCTGGAAATTATAAATAGAGCTGCTATAAACATCTTTGTGCAGGTTTTGTGTGGAAATAAGTTTTCAAACCCTTTGGGTAAATACCAAGGAGCAGAATTGCTGGATTGTGTGGTAAGAGTACACTTANTTAGGGCTGTGGTTTCAGTGTGGCTTGATCCTGCAACCAATCACTGTGGCCAGGGGAATGCGAGGCTCTGATTGGCCAAGACTGAGTCTCACGTTTCACCGATGGGAGCAGGTGATGGAGTCAGTACTATCAGCAGAAGAAAAGGGCTGAGAGTCGGGAGCGAGCAGTTCCTTAGAAGAAAATCATCAGGTGCTGTTATATCAACATTAGGACCAACGGATGCTTGTGTGACCCAAGCCAGCCAACGTTCTCTGCAGTGGTCCCACAGTACAGAGGAAGAATGCAGAACTTAGGATCTTCCTTGTCCCATTGATTAGTTTGGGTGGCTCTAGGCTGTGCTTGAAGATTTTGTGAAGTGCTGAGGGGAAACCTCAATGACACTTGTTGTAAGTAACAGACGACTTGACTATCCTCCAGTAACAGATATACACGGGAGAATGACTGGCTGTCT
>NW_007727947.1:2834-3426 GCF_000696425.1 Galeopterus variegatus | reverse complement strand
TGGCCCATGATTCCTGTGGTTTTCAAAAAAGCCTACTAGGTGATTCTACTGTCCACTGAGGGTTGAGAACTCTTCCAGCCCTTTGAGGATGCCTAGTCTTTATAATTCACAGTTGCCAAAGTTCTGGAGCACCGGTGGAATGTTCCAAGGATCTTGTTAGAAGATGTGTGAAGAGGCACAGTGTTGTATTACACCTAAAGGGTTTTCATCCTACAGAATTCCTGTAGGTGAAAGCTGAGACAAATGTTTTTCTTGGCTTGTGTGTTTGTTTCAGATGTGGTCATAGTGCAATATCAAATTCTATCACAAAAATGAACATTCCAACAAAGTAAATGTATATTCAATAACTTCATCATCACAAATAAAAAGAACAAGGCACTGAACTATCTGGAGATGATGGATATACTAGAGATAAGACCAGTAACCCATGCAGGAAAAGCAATAGCAAGTATAAAACATGTAGCATTAATCCAGACTTTAAAAAGAAAAATAAAGTCCTACATGGAACACCTAACAAAGTAATTAACATAGTTAGAAAATCAACAGATCAGTCAGCCCTTGCAAAGAACTAATTGTAATAGTGAAAAAAAAA
>NW_007727947.1:0-1090 GCF_000696425.1 Galeopterus variegatus | reverse complement strand
TCCTGTACAGCCTAATGTCCAGAAGCCACTTTTCTTGTGTTCACATATACCACTGTCAAACACAACCCGAAGTTTTCCAGGCCCTTCTCTAAGAGTGGCTTCCTAGTCTCCAAGGGGTGCTCACCTTTCCGGCATTTAGTTCTTCTGACCCTTCCACGCAATGTTTATTAGTTCATACCTTTAAAGCACAAGTGACTTGTTTACTGACCCTTTAAGGAATATTGATTCATCCTTCCAAGAGTGGACGGAATGACTCCATATTTTCTTATTTGATCAGATATAAGAACATTATATAAAGTCCATTGTCCTGTGCATTATGGGAGCTGTGGTTACATATCATCCCTGGTTTCTGGAAGTTCACAGTTTTAAATAGGATGAAAAACATGTATACAAAACAACTACTACACAAATATAATTCAAATGTATTAGTCATATCACAAGTTCTTTGAGGAATCAAAAAAGGCCTAATGTAGAGGTAGCCATTAAGTTGCATCTTGGAGGATTTTTAGGGTATTTAAAAGAAAATATAAATAGTTGGAATTCCAGACAGAGGCATAGGCAGGAGGCAGTTGAGATAGCAAAGAGTGCAGTGACTCTCTATAAGTATATTCTCTAAAAGTGACATTTTCTCCACTTAAAAAAATGTTGATATAAGAGTTTTTAGTACTGTAATAAAAGACGTTAGAAGTGACAGTATGAAAAAAGACTGTCTGGCCTGTAGAGAATTCAACCCAAGGACAGNCATATCACAAGTTCTTTGAGGAATCAAAAAAGGCCTAATGTAGAGGTAGCCATTAAGTTGCGTCTTGGAGGATTTTTAGGGTATTTAAATTTTTAGGGTATTTAAATTTTTTGAGTATTTAAAGAAAAATATAAATAGTTGGAATTCCAGACAGAGGCATAGGCAGGAGGCAGTTGAGATAGCAAAGAGTGCAGTGACTCTCTATAAGTATATTCTCTAAAAGTGACATTTTCCCCACTTAAAAAAAAAAAGTTGATATAAGAGTTTTTAGTACTGTAATAAAAGATGTTAGAAGTGACAGTATGAAAAAAGACTGTCTGGCCTGTAGAGAATTCAACCCAAGGACAG